>NC_090652.1:132492777-132792777 GCF_040937935.1 Hyperolius riggenbachi | reverse complement strand
CCTCCAAGACCCCCCTGCGCGCCACTATACCCCCCGCAGTGCTGGCAACACGCAGCGTGTCGCCAGCACAATGTTTACCTATGCAGCGTCAGTCAGCGCCGCTCCCCCGCCTCCTCCATATCGGCGCTACCCGCCCGCGTCCCTTCCCTCCCGCTGATTAGAGGGAAGTGACGCGGGCGGGTAGCGCCAATACGGAGAAGGCAGGGGAGTGGCGCTAACAGACAGGCAGAGGTAAACATTGTGCTGGCGACACGCTGCGTGTTGCCAGCACTGCGGGGGGTATAGCGGCGCACAGGGGGGTCTTGGAGGCACACCATGGGGCAACAGAGGCTGGTGTTAGTGTGCACAACCAGCCTCTGTGCCCACTAGCATAATTAAATCCCACCTCGGGTTCTCTTTAACCACTTCCCAACCGCCGTATATACAATTGGCGGCCGGGAAGTGGACCCCGCAAGGACTGCCGTATTGACAAATGGCAGCGGTCCTTTTACGGGCATGGGCAGCGCGGGTTACTAGCACCCGGATCGCTGCATACAAAGTGTATAATACACTTTGTAATGTATACAAAGTGTATTATACAGGCTGCCTCCTGCCCTGGTGGTCCCAGTGTCCAAGGGACCACCAGGGCAGGCTGCAGCCACCCTAGACTGCACCCAAGCACACTGATTTCCCCCCCCCGCCCCCTGTTTGCCCACAGCACCCCTCTGACCCCCCCCGCCCACCCCCCTGACCACTGTTTGCACCCAATCACCCCCTAATCACCCATCAATCACTCCCTGTCACTATCTGTCAACGCTATTTTTTTTATGCCCTACACTGCCCCCTGCTCCCTCCTGATCACCCCCCCACCCCTCAGATTCTCCCCAGACCCCTCCCCAGAACCCCTCCCCTGTGTACTGTATGCATCTATCCCCCTGATCACCTGTCAATCACCTGTCAATCACCTGTCAATCACCCATAAATCACCCCCTGTCACTGCCACCCATCAATCAGCCCCTAACCTGCCCCTCGCGGGCAATCTGATCACCCACCCACACCAATAGATCGCCCGCAGATCCGACGTCAGATCACCTCCCAAGTGCAGTGTTTACATCTCTTCTCTACCCTAAACACCCACTTATTACCCATCAATCACCCATCAATTACCCCCTATCACCACCTGTCACTGTTACCCATCAGATCAGACTCTAATCTGCCCCTTGCGGGCACCCAATCACCCGCCTACACGCTCAGATTGCCCTCAGACCCCCCCTTATCAATTCCCCAGTGCAATATTTACATCTTTTCTTCCCTGTAATAACCCACTGATCACCTGTCAATCACCTGTCAATCACCCATCAATCACCCCCTGTCACTGACACCCATCAATCACCCCCTGTCACTGCCACCCATCAATCAGCCCCTAACCTGCCCCTTGCGGGCAATCTGATCACCCACCCACACCAATAGATCGCCCGCAGATCCGTCGTCAGATCACCTCCCAAGTGCATTGTTTACATCTCTTCTCTACCCTAAACACCCACTAATTACCCATCAATCACCCCCTGTCACTGCTACCCATCAGATTAGACCCCTATCTGCCCCTAGGTCATTCAATCACCCGCCCACACCCTCAGAATGCCCTCAGACCCCAGCCCTGATCACTTCGCCAGTGCATTGCTTGCATCTATTTCCCCCTCTAATCACACCTTAAGACACCCATCAATCACCTCCTGTCACCCCCTAGCACACCTACCCATCAGATCAGGCCCTAATTTGCCCCGTGTGGGCTCCTGATCACTTGGCCAAACCCTCAGATCCCCCTCAGACCCCCTTCCGATCACCTCCCCAGTGCATTGATTGCATCTATTGTCCCCTCTAACCACCCCCTGAGACACCCATCAATCACCTCATGTCACCCCCCTAGCACTCCTATCCATCACATCAGGCCCCATACAACCTGTCATCTAAAAGACCACCCTGCTTATGACCAGTTCCACAAAATTCGCCCCCTCATAGACCACCTGTCATCAAAATTTGCAGATGCTTATACCCCTGAACAGTCATTTTGAGACATTTGGTTTCCAGACTACTCACGGTTTTGGGCTCGTAAAATGCCAGGGCGGTATAGGAACCCCACAAGTGACCCCTTTTTAGAAAAAAGACACCCCAATGCAGGGTCGGACTGGGCCACAGTAGTACAGTTTTTTCCCTCGGTGGGCCCCCCCTCCAGGTCTCTGGTGGGCCCCCCACACTGACAGAGCTCCAATTGCTGCCTGCAGCACAAAAATTCTCTTCTCAGTTCTGTAATCACTCATGCTGAGAGCAGTGGCGTAGCTAAGGACCTGTGGGTCTTGATGCAAGTTTTACAATGGGGCCCCCCAAGCACTCTATACATAACAATTGATACGACGCACCAAAACCTGCCAATGGCAACTACAGTGTCAGAGGTGCAAGAAGGGGATGGGAAATAGCTTGTTAATGATTACCACTATTCAAAGTATCTTTAGAAGTGATTATTATGAGCACAGGACCAATAGAGAGGTAATACTGTAGTTGAGGGAAGGCCCTTCGGGGCCCCTTTGCCCCAAGGGCCCCGATGCGGTCGCATCCTCTGCGGTCGCAACCTCTGCAAAGTAGGACATTACTTTATATTGAAGGAAGGGACTCTATGCAAAGTTTTGCTGGGCAACAGTGTCTCTGAATTACAATGCTGCTAAGATCATGTACATTTGGCCCTGTCCATAATACATCATGACCACGCCCACCTTCCGGTGCATGGTCACACCCTTTTTTCACTGCAATCATGGGATGTGTGGGCCCCAGGTTGAATTTTCTTTGGTGGGCCCCCAGTGTCCCAGTCCGACTGTGCCCCAATGTATTCTGTTAGGTGTATGAAGAGTTCATAGAAGATTTTTTTTTTTTTCAAAAGTTAGTGGAAATTGATTTTTATTGGTTTTTTTTTCACAAAGTGTCATTTTTCACTAACTTGTGACAAAAAATAAAATCTTCTATGAACTCGCCATACTCCTAACGGAATACCTTGGGGTGTCTTCTTTCTAATATGGGGTCATTAATGGGGTTCCTATACTGCCCTGGCATTTTAGGGGCCCTAAACCGTGAGGAGTAGTCTAGGAAACAAATGCCTCAAAATGACCTGTGAATAGGACGTTGGGCCCCTTAGCGCACCTAGGCTACAAAAAAGTGTCACATGTGGTATCGCCGTACTCAGGAGAAGTAGTATTATGTGTTTTGGGGTGTATTTTTACACATACCCATGCTGGGTGGAAGAAATCTCTCTGTAAATGGACAATTGTGTGTAAAAAAAATCAAACAATTGTCATTTACAGAAATATTTCTCCCACCCAGCATGGGTATGTGTAAAAATACACCCCAAAACACATTATACTATTTCTCCTGAGTACAGCGGTACCACATGTGTGGCACTTTTTTACACCCTAAATGCGCTAAGGGGCCCAAAGTCCAATGAGTACCTTCCTGCGGCCGCGGGAATCAGAACGCCAGGCTAAGGGGGGTAAAGCCCACGGTCCTCAAGTGGTTAAGGTCCACTGAAATAGTAATACCACCAGAAACACACAGATTCTGTAATTTCAGATGAGATTTTACATTTTGAATTAATTTTTAAAATATTTAAGGTGAGGTAAATGCCTTGAATGTGTGTCATTGGTTTAGAGTTATGTACCCTGCATCCATTTACAAGTACTTCTACAATAAATACGTTGAAAAAGAGTATTGGCAGACTTAAATTGGAATAAGAAATCTGGAACTTCAGCATCGTTAATCACTGGAAAGCCAACTACTTTGTTTAACTTTAACAATGCCTATAATAAAAGCACACCAACTCAAATGCAGCCATTTATGACCTAATTTGCCCTGGGTCTGTAATGATAACTTATAAATAAAAAGTGAGTTTTTTGGCAGCTGGTCTTCAGCTGTATTAAGACATAATAACCAATGATTAACATTTAGCAGTTTCAGTATATAAATAAGAAATATGAAGACTGAATAATAAAAGTGTTATTTCAAAAAAGAACATTTGATATATATCAAGAATGCTTCAATGGGTGTTTGCATAAATAAGAAATATACCACATACTGGATGAAATTCATGTGAGTTAAGGCTTAGAAATGCAGAAACGGTACCTAGTATTTTTAGCATGGCATAATTAAAAGTTAACCATGGTGTTTTTAAAGATTAAGTCCGTGATTTTGGATTGGATTGGATACTATACTTGTTGCTTATACAGAAGACAATTTTAACAGTCCCCATAGTGGCAAAATTATACATAACTAAGGGCCCTTGTCCCACTCTAGTGATGAATATTGATACATGTTTTATGTTTTTATGAAAGTGTATTATTAGAGAATGAATGAGAATTAGAGTAATTTATTTCGGAAAGTACAAAGGAGTTGTACCCAGAATTGGTTTAGGCTCACACAGTGTAATGATCGCTGCTGCAGCAGGTGTTGCTGGAAGTAGTAGTGCTGCAGCTCAGGCAGTTCTGATCTCTTTCCATGCAAGCTGCATAGCTTTGTCTGCCTTTCCCTGCTGTCAGCTTGCGACTGATTATCATTCACCTGTGTGGGAATCTGCATGTCTGCTCCCATTGGATGACCTCAGTATAAAGATCTGCTTCCTGCAGGACTCCTCGGGTTTTCATAGCTTCAGTTTAAGCCTGTCTTGCTGTTGCTTCAGCCCCCGATCGTGTTTCTTGTTCTAAAGATACTTTGCTGGTTTTGCATCATATATTGGTTCATTGCCCATATATATGCATACCAGCACGTTTATTATTTTCCTTGTATTCGTGTTACGTTGATACATCAGTGTCGCTGATGTATACGTACACGAACTGTTTATATCCTGTGTGCAGTTAGTCAGCTTTCCAGCACGTTTTGGTAGTTTTCGCGTATCGTGAGCACCCGTGCTGAGCTAGTATCCTGCTCCTGGTCCTGTACGTGGATTGCGTTCATCTCTGCGAGGAGATAACGAATCCTTCTGAATCCTGTCCTGTTACCGTTTGTGGATTGCGTTCATCTCTGCGAAGAGATAACGAATCCTTCTGAATCCTGTTCTGTTACTGTTTGTGGATTGCGTTCATCTCTGCGAAGAGATAACGAATCCTTCTGAATCCTGTTCTGTTACCGTTTGTGGATTGCGTTCATCTCTGTGAAGAGATAGCGAATCCTTCTGAGTCCTGTTCCCTGTATTACTCCAGTCCTAGTCAGCGTTCCTGCTTATGTCATATATCGGTTCATTGCCGATATATACATATGTTAGTCAGACGTTACAAATAGTTTCATTGATAGCTGTAATTGTAATACGCTAGGAAAACATACTTATTGTATATTTGTCTGTGTTACGTTCATCTATCTTGATCCTGCTATTTCCTGACTATCCTGTCCTGTCTTTGTGAGGCACGCCATCGCTGCAATCACATTGGCTGCCTCATTCCAGTCTGTCTTGTTTTGGACGCTTGCTGTTGCTAAGTAGCCGCTAGCTAGCAAGCGTTCATTCTGTCTACCTGTCCTGATCTCCTCAGTTCTGGTTTATGCGCTCAGCGCTACTTTGCGCTGAGACGTTATAACGAAAGCATTGTTTGTGGCTGTCAGATCTGCACCGGCTCTGTGCGCCACAATCTCCTATTGGAGTCAGTCCTCCCCTCCACTATACTAGGGATAGCCTGTTTCCTTGTGCTAGTGTGTGTACCTCCTCCACGCCAGCTCATGCGTTGCATGCTGACTGTGGAGAATACACCACCAAGCCTTACACACAGGTTCTGGAAGGGGGGTTGGTTGGTGAGAGTAAGGGGGAAAATATTTGAAAGCCAAGAGTCAAGGCTCCCATACTATTGCGCCACCAGGAGCACTTGGCAATCATCTGTTATCCCTAAGGAGACATCAAGGGAAGAGGGAGGTGGGAAAGAGGAAGGCCAAGGTTCAGCAGTGATGGCCCAGTTCTTCATAAAAGAAAACGTTGGTTGGTGAGGGCGTGGCTTGGCTATGGAGGAGAGAGGACGCACGTTTTAAGAGCTCCCGAGTGCCCTCCGTTTTCTTGCCTTTACCGCGGACATTCCGACCGCTACAGCAGCAGCTATGAGTAGGTCTAACTCTAGGAAGAAGGGAGCTTCCCAAAAAGAAGATAGGGACATAGATTCCTATTTCAGACGGGCCTCTCAACGCCGAAAGACTCCAGCGGATGAGGAACCAGGCGCCATCTTGCCTCCTAGGCCGCAATCCTCACGCGCCAAATCTCCGCCAGAAGACACGGCAGAAGACGGTATCTCCGACTGCTCGGATGCAGACACCGAGGCAGGCTTTGACTGGAAGGCCTTTCATCGTACTATTCCCACTAAGGGGGATTTTGACTCGCTGGCAACACGCATTGAAAATGCCTACAAGCAGGACATTGCGGAGGTACGCAAAGACGTAGTGGAGGTAGGCAATCGAGTGGAGGAGTTGGAGAAAGGGCAGGCCAAGCTGGAAGAGGCCGTCCGAGCTATCCATACCAAGATTGAAAAACACGACATGCGTCTAGATGACCATGTGCTGAAAATGGATGATATGGAGAACCGCGGCCGCCGCAACAACGTCAGAATCCGTGGTCTCCCGGAGGCAACAGGAGCAGAGGATTTGATGCCCTCCCTGGAAGGGATTTTTAGAAAGCTGTTGGGGAAACCGGACGACTTCCCCATCGTGATAGATAGAGCGCACCGGGCCTTTGGGCCTAAGAAGCCAGTAGTGGCTCGCCCAAGAGATGTCATATGCAGGCTCCACTATTACACAACGAAGGAGGCCATCATGGTAGCAGCTCGTACTCAGAAGGAGCTGGACTTCGATGGAGCAACTCTGCACTTTTACTCTGACCTGTCCCGCCTGACGCTGTTCCTCCGATGGGCGCTCAGACCACTTCTCTCGGCACTAAGAGAAGCTGGTATCACTTACTCCTGGGGCTTTCCCTTCATCCTTATCGTTAAGCAAGATGGCCGCACCGCTACCTTTCAGAACATAGAAGATCTTCCAAAAGTGATTGAGAAGTTTGACCTGAGGAACGTTTCCCTACCGGACTGGCCTAAAACAGAGAGCCTTACCCCATTGCCACAAAAAGAGCAATGGAACACGCCAAAGAGCAGAAAACGTGGATCGAGATCCCGGGATCAGCGACCACCGAACAACTCTGATCTACAGGAATCTCCACACGGATGACTCCCCACGACATCGGTCCAATGGCTCCGGTTATAAAGTTGAGTGGGTTCTGTGAGTATGATACCCTATCATAAAAGGGATGTAGTGAACACTTTTCCTACTCTCAGGTACTTTTTGCACCTTCGCAATGACTTTATTTTTCAGTGGTTATATTTTTACTGTTTTAGTTTTTATTTCTCACTCCCTTCTGTGGAGACCTCACGATTATACATCATCCTGATTTTTCTCACTGGCCATTGCTAGGCCGTGTGGACTCATCAACACGGAACGTATACAGAACTTTCTAGATCCCTCTAGAACTTCTACGCTGAGGCCCACTGAACTGTGCCTTCTCCCCCTTCCCCCCCCCCCCCCGAGTTTCATTAGATAAAGCAATTCCCATATTATACGTTGAAATTGCATGATAATGATGTCTGATATGATATTCAATATTGTTTAGCTATAATATTTTCTTGATTTTGCAGGACAGTTCGAGCTTTGTTGGGGAGGAGCAATAATACTGGTGGGTGGAGGGTGGGTAGCTGGGAGTGGGCTTATCTAAAATTATCATGTGGTGTTCGTTGATGTATAAATGTATAATCCTGTTTGTTCCACAGGCTTGTTGGTATATGGGTGTACGCAATTCCCCTTAAGGGACTACTCTTTGCTGTACTATAGGCAAACCGCGGGGGCTGATAACGGGGGGTACGGGACTCATCCCTCCTCCTTCTCTGTCGCCTTCCACCAACCCTCAAATAGTGGATGTGACTTGGTTCACAGACACTTCAAAGCGACTCTGTTGCGGTCATTGCTCCCACACGGGTAGCGACAGAGTTGCAGGTGATTTCACCAACCAGGGTGGCTGTTTTACAGTGACTCTGCTACTTGTAGATATTTGTACTATTCTTTTCTTTTTTCTTTCTCCTCTTTTTCTTCTTTCTTTACTCCCCCTTCCCCGGAGGCATAATGATATTAGCTGCGAAAAGGTAGTGACCTGGAAACCCAATGGGTGAAGTCCCAATTAAGATAGCTTCCCTGAACGCTAATGGATTGAACACCCCTCAAAAAAGGTCGCAAATTCTATATGGGTTCCACAAGGAAAGAGTCCAGATCCTGCTACTACAGGAAACTCACTTCAAACTAGGTCAAACCCCTGCAGTTGAAAAATCTTCTTATTACCCTCAATGGTTTATGAGTAAACCTGGTCCTAACAAGACCAAAGGTACTGCAATTGCTTTACATAAAAATTTGAAAGCTGCAATTATGGACAGTGAGGGTGATGACAATGGCAGATATACTTTTCTCAAACTCTCCATTGAAGAAACAATATTCACAATTGCCAGTGTTTATCTCCCTAATACCTCACAGGTCGCTACATTTTCGCAGATCTTGAATAAACTAGACAAATTTAGAGAAGGATATTTAATCATGGGGGGTGACCTGAATTTCACACTTGAATCTTTGCTAGACAGTGCCAAATCCTCTTCCGCTGTACCTTATAGAGCTCTGAAGTGTGTTAGACGTAGACTGCATGATTTTCAGATGGTGGATATCTGGCGTTCTCTCCACCCAACAGTTAGAGATTTCACACATTATTCTCATGCCCACGGGACGTATAATAGATTAGATGTAATATTCACCTCTCATGCCCTTTTATCTTGGCAACCACTCTCCTCAATAGGGGTTCAGACCTGGTCAGATCATTCACCCGTATATGTAGAGTTCCGAGTTTCCTCAGGCCGTAATAGAAGCTCACTCTGGAGAATGAACACTAGTCTACTAAAAGACAAGGTTTGTGCAGAACGCTATACTCAGGCCCTACAGGATTACATTACACATAATCACAACAATAACGAGGTTGTTAACCCTATGGTAGTGTGGGAAGCACACAAATGTGTAGTTAGAGGGGTAATGATCCAAATGGGCGCAAGGTATAAGAGGGAGAGGGCGGCTCAGATACGTACTGTCTGGGAAGAACTTAGAACTTTGGAACTACAGCATAAGCAGTCTCTGGCACAGCATACTTTGGAGCTCCTTACAGCGAAAAGACAGGCATTACTGCAACTGTTTGAGGGCAAAAGGGTGGATAACTTCCTTAGATATAAAGCTCAACTATACGAGTATGGCAACAAGTGTAGCAGGATGATGGCACGTTCACTTAGGGCTAAGCATCTCTCAACTTATATCCCTAAACTTCAGACAAAAAAGGGTATACAGGTGGTGAAGACGGAGGATATATTGAAGGAATTTCATAGATATTATTCTGACCTTTATAACATTCAGGGCGCACACAGAGGCAAACCGACAGATACTATGAATGACCTGATAGATACGTTCCTGAATAAGTATCCCTTACCTACATTATCGAAAGAACAATTAGAAGAACTCAATAGCCCTATTACGGAGGACGAATTCCTAGAGACAGTGGGAGGCTTGCCTAATGGCAAATCCCCAGGCCCTGACGGCTTCTGTGCGGAATATTTTAAAAGATTTGGGTCCCTTTTAGCCCCTATGTACACCATAGCTTTCAACAATATATCTGTTATGAACCCTCCACGCCCAGAAGCATTACAAACTCACATTACGGTTATCCCTAAACCAGGGAAAGACCCGATGTTATGTTCTAATTATCGCCCGATTTCTCTTATAAATGTAGACCTGAAAATATTATCTAAAATCCTGGCCAATAGACTGCTGACATTCATCCCTATGCTAATACATAATGATCAAGTCGGCTTTGTCCCACATAGAGAACCATCAGACAATACCATTAAAACCCTGCTGCTAATGCAGCATGCAAGAGATGCCAGGATTCCGGCTCTTCTGTTATCAGTCGACGCTGAGAAAGCTTTTGATAGGGTGTCCTGGCATTTTTTGCAGAGAGTATTGGTTCATAGGGGCATCGAGATAGACTCATTTTTCTTTCAAAAGGTATTTGCCCTTTACCGGTCTCCAACTGCTAGGATTAAAATTAATGGGGTTTTGTCAGAAGCAATACCAGTACACAATGGGACACGACAGGGCTGCCCCCTATCTCCCCTACTACACATTTTATATATGGAATATTTAGCTGAGGCTATTAGATGTAATCCAGACATCAAAGGTATTACTGCTGGGTCTAGAGAATATAAATCAGCTATCTACGCTGACGATTTGCTTCTGTATGTGACCTCCCCAGTAATTTCTCTCCCTGTCTTCTTACGACTGGTCGAGGAGTTCGGGGCCCTTAGCAATTACAAAATCAATTCTAATAAGTCAGAAGTTCTCAATGTTTCCTTGCCTAACGACACTCAACTACTGCTGAGGGATGCTTTGCCTTTTAAGTGGAAGTCCCCCTCCATTACTTACTTGGGTACCCACCTTAGCACGGACCTATCTAAACTCTATGAGTTGAATTTCCTGCCTCTTGTAGAGGCCCTCGAGAGTGATGTCAAAAAATGGTCCCAGCTATCCCACTCCTGGATGGGGAGGGTAAATATAATCAAGATGAATCTGATGCCAAGGCTTCTCTATATTTTGCAAACTTTGCCCATCAAAATTCCACAGAAATTCTGGAACCGTCTCTCCAGGCTATTTTCCAAATATGTTTGGAAGTCTGGTAAAGCCAGAATTGCGCTACTTACTTTACAAAGGAGCAGGGCTGAAGGCGGCTTAGCCCTCCCACACCCAAAAGCATATTATTATGCGATTCACTTAAATAGAATCATAGACTGGGTACACAACCACCGCCAGGCACAGTGGGTTGAACTGGAAAAGGGAATACTGCACTATGACCCAGGAGCTGGTATCTGGGTATGGCCTACTAAAAGACCGACACCACTCTCGAGGGCTTTTTCCCTTTCTTTTACTACTTTTGGAGTATGGGACCAGCTAATTGCTCACCACCGCATGGCTACATATGTGGGCCCCAGCATGCCCATATGGGATAACCCTATGTTTCTACCAGGAAGAGAACCCTCCAATTCACTGAGAAGGCTCACTCCAGGCCTGACCCTTAAAAAAGTATGGCAAAACGGAAAACCAGCCCCCCTTGGGGATCTTGTTGAGGCCCAATATATGTCCCCTCGTATTCTTTTTGAATATAGGCAATTGGTACACTTTCTGCAGAAGAATGTAGATACTGACCTCTCCTGTAGAGACCTCACAGATGTGGAAGACCTCTGTTTTGAACATCCTCCGCTAGAACATAGAATCTCCTGCTCTTACTCGATGGCACTTCCTTATCTTTGTGACAAGACTCCCAAATTCATGCTAGAATGGAACTCTAAGCTTAATGGGGACCTCTCGGAGTCTGAGTGGACTAAATGCTTTCTTTTTGCACATAAATCTTCCATTTCGATCAGGGCCCAGGAGAATGCTTATAAAATTATTTCCAACTGGTATAGAACACCAGCAAGACTTCACAGCTTCAACCCCACTATCCCAGATTTATGTTGGCGATGCGGCACGGCAGTCGGAGATATGATCCATATATGGCATACATGCCCCAAACTTACCCACTTTTGGGAAACAATCTGCAAAATTATAGAAAGTGTAAGCGAGATCAGGGTACCCAATGAGCCACTTTCCCTGTTGCTCCTCAAAATAGACTGCTCCATCAGAGCCTACAAAAAATCTTTAGTCCGCCATATCTTGGCAGCAGCTAAATTAACCATTCCTAAATTCTGGAAATCCACTCAGGCCCCGAAGATCCAAGACTGGTTACAGGAACTTTCAGCTTTGAAACATACAGAATTACTGATCCACTTAGCCTCAGATAGGGAGGAGAAATATAAACTGATATGGAGGAGGTGGGAGGTGTTTACTCTTTCCGAGGAGGGGAAACTTTTACTTGAATCCGAAGTCTAACTCCTGTTGGGAAAGTTTCAGGGAATAAAGGTTATGCCTCTAGTGCTTCGGGGGGGGGGGGGGGGGGGGGTCTGAGGGGCCCTCTTCTTCTCCTCTTCTTTCATTCTTGTTTTTCTTCTTTTTTTCTCTCTCTGTCTTTGTCTTCTTTCCTCTACATGTTTTGGTGTCCAGCACGGATTTATTAGACAGAAGAACATAACGGGCAGTACAATTATTACTTTTGATCGTACCTCACCTAGATCCATGCTGAAGGATGATTCATCATTATGTATAATAATGCAAATTGTATTCTCGCTTTTTATATGTTTGCAGGGTCTTAGACCCATACTCTGTTATATTGCATCCTGCCCGGAAGATATGTAAGGCCATGTTGGCCACTGTTTGTTCTTATTTTTGTACTGTATGTTTCTATCTCTTTAAAAATTTTGAATAAACATTTATGATATTCAAAAAAAAAAGAAAACGTTGGTGATGGCTGATGCTGCTGTGGATCCCGATTGCTGACATTTGATATCTGGCAGTGCTGGTCAAGGTCTTCCAGTTCAAAAAGTGCAGCAGCATTTGGCAGGGCTGGTAAAGATAATCTGGCTGTTATGTTATTTTGAAGCCAATAATATCTTAGTGGCTGCTGTCTTGATTTTATTCTCAACCCTAGAGATAGAATTCAACTAAAAGGGGTCTTTCTAAATAATAACCACATGGTATGGTTTTTGGCTCTGGATATGGCCCACTGGACCCCCCATTTACATTGGACTCCCACCCCTATTAAAACTTCTTCTGGAATATGTCACTTAGAGTGGGGATAACTAATCAAAAGGGGCACAATAGTTGTCTATTAAAGAGAATCTGTACTGTCCGATTTGTACAATAAAAAAAATACCAATCGAGTCACTGTGATCAAGTCCTGGATCCCTCTTTGCCAATTCCGCCGCTCCCAGTTGCGATCCTGGCTTTTAATCAACATTTTTAGGCAGAGTTTACAAACAAAAACATGTCCACTAACCAGGAAGTGATGTTTGTGTGTTTGTGTATTTATTTATATATTTCTTATGGAGACTGGGGATCTTCAGTGCTGTGTGCATGCTTTGCATAGTATTGCATATAATTTTGTTTGTGCTGCTCATCCCCTGGTATATATTATTTCCCCCTGTGAGTGTGCATAACCATGCCCACCTCTAGCACAGTTAAGCATATAAATGAGTAGTTCAGTCAGTAGCTAGTAGAAGGTGAGGTGTTTTTAATGTCCTTTCTCCCATTAAGTTGAGCATTGGCTTTTGGCATGGTTCCCACTAGAATGCTGATAAAAACTAGCATTTGCGCCTGGTTAGAGTAGGACTCACCAGATTGGGGACACTTTAGCGCAGTTGGTGAGCTTAAACACGTTAAAGCGTAACCAAGAATCCCTGTCACTGTTTCCCTGTTGTGTGCTGCAGCCCCTCTGTATTTATTTATATATACTGTATATATATATATATATATATATATATATATATATATATATATATATATATATATATATATATATATATATATATACACACACATATACACTAATATGTGTGTATGTATGTGTGTATAATATATATATATTGATATGCATGCACATAAACCACAAGCTCACATAAGATATCCCGTGTGCACCATCGATTGGTAAATCTCCCATCAACAGTTTTTAGTTGTCCTATATACATGGTACAGGGCTTGATGAAATAGACAGTTCCAATTTTCTTTCTTTCCTCCACCAGGATCACCCATATTAAAAAAGACTCACCAGATGAATCTGACCACTATTAGACTGGTCAAATATGTGCACATCCAGGGAGCCTTGGTGCCTCAGGGTCCTGGTACAGACTTTTGCCACTTTAGTTAACCACTTGAGGACCGCGGGCTTTACCCCTCTTAAGGACCGGCCAACTTTTTCCATTCAGACCACTGCAGCTTTCACGGTTTATTGCTCGCTCATACAACCTACCACCTAAATGAATTTTGGCTCCTTTTCTTGTCATTAATAAAGCTTTCTTTTGGTGCTATTTGATTGCGATTTTTACTTTTTATTATATTCATCAAAAAAGACATGAATTTTGGCAAAAAAATGATTTTTTTTAACTTTCTGTGCTGACATTTTTCAAATAAAGTAAAATTTCTGTATACATGCAGCACGAAAAATGTGGACAAATATGTTTTTGATTAAAAAAAAAACCCATTCAGTGTATATTTATTGGTTTGGGTAAAAGTTATAGCGTTTACAAACTATGGTGCAAAAAGTGAATTTTCCCATTTTCAAGCATCTATGACTTTTCTGACCACCTGACATGTTTCATGAGGGGCTAGAATTCCAGGATAGTATAAATACCCCCCAAATGACCCCATTTTGGAAAGAAGACATCCCAAAGTATTCACTGAGAGGCATAGTGAGTTCATAGAAGATATTCATTTTTGTCACAAGTAAGCGGAAAATGACACTTTGTGACAAAAAAAAAAAAAAGTTTCCATTTCTTCTAACTTGCGACAAAAAAAAATGAAATCTGCCACGGACTCACCATGCCCCTCTCTGAATACCTTGAAGTGTCTACTTTCCAAAATGGGGTCATTTGTGGGGTGTGTTTACTGTCCTCGCATTTTGGGGGGTGCTAATTTGTAAGCACCCCTGTAAAGCCTAAAGGTGCTCATTGGACTTTGGGCCCCTTAGCGCAGTTAGGCTGCAAAAAAGTGCCACACATGTGGTATTGCCGTACTCAGGAGAAGTAGTATAATGTGTTTTGAGGTGTATTTTTACACATACCGATGCTGGGTGGGAGAAATATCTCTGTAAATGACAATTTTTTTAATTTTTTTTTACACACAATTGTCCATTTACAGAGATCTTTCTCCCACTCAGCATGGGTATGTGTAAAAATACACCCCAAAACACATTATACTACTTCACCTGAGTACGGCGATACCACATGTGTGGCACTTTTTTGCACCCTAACTGCGCTAAGGGGCCCAAAGTCCAATGAGTACCTTTAGGATTTCACAGGTCATTTTGAGAAATTTCGTTTCAAGACTACTCCTCACGGTTTAGGGCCCCTAAAATGCCAGGACAGTATAGGAACCCCACAAATGACCCCATTTTAGAAAGAAGACACCCCAAGGTATTCCATTAGTAGTACGGTTAGTTCATAGAAGATTTTATTTTTTGTCACAAGTTAGCGGAAAATGACACTTTGTGAAAAAAAACAATAAAAATCAATTTCCGCTAACTTGTGACAAAAAAATACAATCTTCTATGAACTCACCGTACTACTAACAGAATACCTTGGGGTGTCTTCTTTCTAAAATGGAGTCATTTGTGGGGTTCCTATACTGTCCTGGCATTTTAGGGGCCCTAAACCGTGAGGAGTAGTCTTGAAACAACATTTCTCAAAATGACCTGTGAAATCCTAAAGGTACTCATTGGACTTTGGGCCCCTTAGCGCAGTTAGGGTGCAAAAAAGTGCCACACATGTGGTATCGCCGTACTCGGGAGAAGTAGTACAATGTGTTTTGAGGTGTATTTTTACACATACCCATGCTGGGTGGGAGAAATAACTCTGTAAATGGACAATTGTGTGTAAAAAAATCAAAAGATTGTCATTTACAGAGGTATTTCTCCCACCCAGCATGGGTATGTGTAAAAATACACCCCAAAACACATTATACTACTTCTCCCGAGTATGGCGATACCACATGATTGTCACTTTTTTGCAGCCTAACTGCGCTAAGGGGCCCAAAGTCCAATGAGTACCTTTAGGATTTCACAGGTCATTTTTGTTTCAAGACTACTCCTCACGGTTTAGGGCCCCTAAAATGCCAGGGCAGTATAGGAACCCCACTAATGACCCCATTTTAGAAAGAAGACACCCCAAGGTATTCCGTTAGGAGTATGGTGAGTTCATAGAAGTTTTTATTTTTTTGTCACAAGTTAGCGGAAATTGATTTAAATTTTTTTTTCACAAAGTGTCATTTTCCACTAACTTGTGACAAATAATAAAATCTTCTATGAACTCACCATACTCCTAACGGAATACGTTTGGGTGTCTTCTTTCTAGAATGGGGTCATTTGTGGGGTTCCTATACTGCCCTGGCATTTTAGGGGCCCTAAACCGTGAGGAGTAGTCTTGAAACCAAATGTCGCAAAATGACCTGTGAAATCTTAAAGGTACTCATTGGACTTTGGGCCCCTTAGCGTACTTAGGGTGTAAAAAAGTGCCACATATGTGGTACCGCCGTACTCAGGAGAAGTAGTATAATGTGTTTTGGGGTGTATTTTTACACATACCCATGCTGGGTGGGAGAAATATCTCTGTAAATGACAATTGTTTGATTTTTTTTACACACAATTGTCCATTCACAGAGAGATTTCTCCCACCCAGCATGGGTATGTGTAAAAATACACCCTAAAACACATTATACTACTTCTCCTGAGTACGGCGATACCACATGTGTGACACTTTTTTGCAGCCTAGGTGCGCTAAGGGGCCCAACGTCCTAATCACAGGTCATTTTGAGGCATTTGTTTTCTAGACTACTCCTCAAGGTTTAGGGCCCCTAAAATACCAGGGCAGTATAGGAACCCCACAAGTGACCCCATTTTAGAAAGAAGACACCCCAAGGTATTCCGTTAGGTGTATGGCGAGTTCATAGAAGATTTTATTTTTTGTCACAAGTTAGTGAAAAATGACACTTTGTGAAAAAAAAACAAAAATCAATTTCCGCTAACTTTTGACAAAAAATAAAATCTTCTATGAACTCGTCATACACCTAACAGAATACATTGGGGTGTCTTTTTTCTAAAATGGGGTCAGTTTGTGGGGTTCCTATACCGCCCTGGCATTTTACGGGCCCAAAACCGTGAGTAGTCTGGAAACCAAATGTCTAAAAATGACTGTTCAGGGGTATAAGCATCTGCAAATTTTGATGACAGGTGGTCTATGAGGGGGCGAATTTTGTGGAACCGGTCATATGCAGGGTGGCCTTTTAGATGACAGGTTGTATTGGGCCTGATCTGATGGATAGGAGTGCTAGGGGGGTGACAGGAGGTGATTGATGGGTGTCTCAGGGGGTGGTTAGAGGGGAAAATAGATGCAATCAATGCACTGGGGAGGTGATCAGAAGGGGGTCTGAGGGGGATCTGAGGGTTTGGCTGAGTGATTAGGAGCCCACACGGGGAAAATTAGGGCCTGATCTGATGGGTAGGTGTGCTAGGGGGTGACAGGAGGTGATTGATGGGTGTCTCAAGGTGTGATTAGAGGGGGGAATAGATGCAAGCAATGCACTGGCGAGGTTATCAGGGCTGGGGCCTGAGGGCATTCTGAGGGTGTGGGCGGGTGATTGAGTGCCCTAGGGGCAGATAGGGGTCTAATCTGATAGGTAGCAGTGACAGGGGGTGATTGATGGGTAATTAGTGGGTGTTTATGGTAGAGAACAGATATAAACACTGCACTTGGGAGGTGATCTGACGTCGGATCTGCGGGCGAACTATTGGTGTGGGTGGGTGATCAGATTGCCCGCAAGGGGCAGGTTAGGGGCTGATTGATGAGTGGCAGTGCCAGGGGGTGATTGATGGGTGGCAGTGACAGGGGGTGATTGATGGGTGATTGACAGGTGATTGACAGGTGATCAGTGGGTTATTACAGGGAAGAACAGATGTAACTAATGCACTGGCGAATTGATAAGGGGGGGGGTCTGAGGGCAATCTGAACGTGTAGGCGGGTGATTGGGTGCCCGCAAGGGGCAGATTAGGGTCTGATCTGATGGATAACAGTGACAGGTGATGATAGGGGGTGATTGATGGCTAATTAGTGGGTGTTTAGGGTAGATAACAGATGTAAACACTGCACTTGGGAGGTGATCTGACATCGGATCTGCGGGCAATCTATTGGTGTGGGTGGGTGATCAGATTGCCCGCAAGGGGCAGGTTAGGGGCAGATTGATGGGTGGCAGTGCCAGGGGGTGATTGATGGGTGGCAGTGACAGGGGGTGATTGATGGGTGATTGACAGGTGATCAGTGGGTTATTACAGGGAAGCACAGATGTAAATATTGCACTGGCAAATTGATAAGGGGGGTCTGAGGGCAATCTGAGCGTGTAGGCAGGTGATTGGGTGCCCGCAAGGGGCAGATTAGGGTCTGATCTGATGGGTAACAGTGACAGGTGGTGATAGGGGGTGATTTATGGGTGATTGATGGGTAATTAGTGGGTGTTTAGGGTAGATAACAGATGTAAACACTGCACTTGGGAGGTGATCTGACGTCGGATCTGCGGGCGATCTATTGGTGTGGGTGGGTGATCAGATTGCCCGCAAGGGGCAGGTTAGGGGCTGATTGATGGGTGGCAGTGACAGGGGTGATTGATGGGTGATTGATGGGTGATTGACAGGTGATTGACAGGTGTTTGACAGGTGTGATTGACAGGTGATCAGGGGGATAGATGCATACAGTACACAGGGGGGGGGGGGTCTGGGGAGAATCTGAGGGGTGGGGGGTGATCAGGAGGGGGCAGGGGGGGGGGATAAAGAAAAAATAGGGTTGACAGATAGTGACAGGGAGTGATTGATGGGTGATTAGGGGGGTGATTGGGTGCAAACAGGGGTCTGGGGGGTGGGCAGGGGGGGGGGTCTGAGGGGTGCTGTGGGCGATCTGGGGCAGGGGGGGAGAAATCGGTGTGCTTGGGTGTGACATAGGGTGGCTGCAGCCTGCCCTGGTGGTCCCTTGGACATTGGGACTAGTGTTGGGCGAACACCTAGATGTTCGGGTTCGCGAATGTTCGCCGAACATCGCCGTGATGTTCGGGTGTTGGCGCCGAACTCCGAACATAATGAAAGTCAATGGGGACCCGAACTTTCGTGCTTTGTAAAGCTTCCTTACATGCTACATACCCCAAATTTGCAGGGTATGTTCACCTTGGGAGTGGGTACAAGAGGAAAAAAATATTTGAAAAAGAGCTTATAGTTTTTGAGAAAATTGATTGTAAACTTTCAAAGGAAAAACTGTCTTTTAAATGTGGAAAATGTCATGTTTCTTTGCACAGGTAACATGCTTTTTGTCGCCATCCAGTCATAAATGTAATACAGAGAAGAGGTTCCAGGAAAAGGGACCGGTAACGCTAACCCAGCACCAGCAGCAGCACACGTGATGGAACAGGAGGAGGAGGCGCAGGAGGAGAAGGCCACGCTTTTTGAGACACAACAACCCAGGCCTTGCATGAGGACAAATAGCGTGCGGATATAGCAATGCTTTTTGCCGCCATGCAGTCATAAATGTAATACAGATGAGAGGTTCAATAAACAGGGACCGGCAACGCTAACCCAGCAGCAGCAGCAGCAGCAGCACACGTGATGGAACAGGAGGAGGCGCAGGAGGAGAAGGCCACGCTTTGTGAGACACAACATCCCAGGCCTTGCATGAGGACAAAAAGCGTGCGGATATAGCAAAGCTTTTTGCCGCCATGCAGTCATAAATGTAATACAGATGAGAGGTTCAATAAACAGGGACTGGAAACGCTAACCCAGCAGCAGCACACGTGATGTAACAGGAGGAGGCGCAGGAGGAGAAGGCCACGCTTTGTGAGACACAACATACCAGGCCTTGCATGAGGACAAAAAGCGTGCGGATATAGCAATGCTTTTTGCCGCCATGCAGTCATACAGATGAGAGGTTCAATAAACAGTAAACAGAATGCTATATAGTGTGGCTGAGCGAGCGGTGTACTACTATTCCCAGCAGACACAGAGTGGCAGTAAACAGAATGCTATATAGTGTGGCTGAGCGAGGTACACAGAGTGGCAGTAAACACAATGCTATATAGTGTGGCTGAGCGAGCGGTGTACTACTATTCCCAGCAGACACAGAGTGAATGCTATATAGTGTGGCTGAGCGAGGTACACAGAGTGGCAGTAAACACAATGCTATATAGTGTGGCTGAGCGAGCGGTGTACTACTATTCCCAGCAGCAACACAATGACTGGGGGGACCCTGGCTAGCGTGGCTGGAGCGCGAACTACCCTGCCTGCCTACCCAAAGCTAAACCCACAGACAAATGGCGGAGATATGACGTGGTTCGGGTATTTATTTACCCGAACCACGTGACAGTTCGGCCAATCAGAGCGCGTTCCGGTCCGAACCACGTGACCCATTCGGCCAATCACAGCGCTAGCCGAACGTTCGGGGAACGTTCGGCCATGCGCTCTTAGTTCGGTTTGGCCGAACTCGAACATCACCCGAACAGGGTGATGTTCTGCAGAACCCGAACAGTGGCGAACACTGTTCGCCCAACACTAATTGGGACCACCAGGGCAGGAGGCAGCCTGTATAATACACTACAAAGTGTATTATACACTTTGCATGCGGCAATCGCGGGGTTAACATCCCGCCGGCGCTTCCGTATGGCCGGCGGGATGTTACAGCGGGTATGCGGAGACAGGCGCCGGCGGAGGATCGCGTCACGGATGACGCGATCGCTCCGTCCATGCCCTTACAAGGACCGCCGCCTCTGTGGGTGAGCTGGTCCTTGCGGGCTCCACTTCCCGGCCGCCCCTGTGCGTTAGGCGGTCGGGAAGTGGTTAATGAAGCATCGAATCTTCAAGCTTGGCAATCTTGCTTTGAATTACCTCAAAGAAAAAAAAATGTATATATATA
The DNA here is from genome assembly GCF_040937935.1 of Hyperolius riggenbachi. Lineage (NCBI taxonomy): Eukaryota > Metazoa > Chordata > Amphibia > Anura > Hyperoliidae > Hyperolius > Hyperolius riggenbachi. The sequence continues at coordinate 132,772,090 of NC_090652.1, read as the reverse complement.
TATATATATATATATATATATATATATATATATATATATATATACAGAGGGGCTGCAGCACACAACAGGAAAACAGTGACAGGGGCTCTTGGTTATGCTTTAACGCGCTTAAGCTCACCAACTGCGCCAAAGTGTCCCCAATCTGGTGAGTCCTACTCTACCATGCAAAATGCCAGTTTTTATAAGCAGTCTAGTGGGAACTAATCCAAAAACCCAAAGGTCAACTAGATGGGAAAAAAGAAAATTAAAAACACCTCACCCTTCACTAGCTACCAAAGAACTCTCTGAACATGTGCAATGCACTAATTTATATACTTAACTATGCTAGAGGTGGGCGTGGTCATGCAGGCTCACAGGGGAAAGTTATAAATAAATTACCAAGGGGTGAGCAGCACTAACCAAATTTTTTATGCAATTCTATGCAAAGCATGCACACAGCGCTGGAGGTCCCCAGACTCCATAGGAAATATATAAATACAGAGGGGCTGCAGCACACAACAGGAAAACAGTGACAGGGGCTCTTAGTTATGCTTTAACACGCTTAAGCTCACCAACTGCGCCAAAGTGTCCCCAATCTGGTGAGTCCTACTCTACCATGCAAAATGCCAGTTTTTATAAGCAGTCTAGTGGGAACTAATCTAAAAACCCAAAAGTTTTTGGTTTTTTGGAGGTTTTTTGGATTAGTTCCCACTAGACTGCTTATAAAAAAACTGCTCACCCCTTGGTAATTTATTTATAACTTTCCCCTGTGAGCCTGCATGACCACGCCCACCTCTAGCATAGTTAAGTATATAAATGAGTGCATTGCACATGTTCAGAGAGTTCGTTTGGTAGCTAGTGAAGGGTGAGGTGTTTTTAATTTTCTTTTTTCCCATCTAGTTAACTTTTAGGTTTTTGGATTAGTTCCCACTAGACTGCTTATAAAAACTGGCATTTTGCATGGTAGAGTAGGACTCACCAGATTGGGGACACTTTGGCGCAGTTGGTGAGCTTAAGCGCGTTAAAGCGTAACCAAGAGCCCCTGTCACTGTTTTCCTGTTGTGTGCTGCAGCCCCTCTGTACATATATATATATATATATATATATATATATATATATATATATACATATATATATATATATTTATATATATATATATATATACACATTTTTTTTTTCTTTGAGGTAATTCAAAGCAAGATTGCCAAGCTTGAAGATTCGATGCTTCATTAACCACTTCCCGACCGCCTAACGCACAGGGGCGGCCGGGAAGTGGAGCCCGCAAGGACCAGCTCACCCACAGAGGCGGCGGTCTGCTTATAAAAACTGGCATTTTGCATGGTAGAGTAGGACTCACCAGATTGGGGACACTTTGGCGCATTTGGTGAGCTTAAGCGCGTTAAATCGTAACCAAGAGCCCCTGTCACTGTTTTCCTGTTGTGTGCTGTAGCCCCTCTGTACTCCAGCGCTGCGTGCATGCTTTGCATAGAATTGCATAAAAAATTTGGTTTGTGCTGCTCACCCCTTGGTAATATATATATATATATATATATATATATATATATATATATATATATATATATATATATATATATATATATATATATATATATATATCATGTTACAGTATACTACAAGTTAGTATTACATAGTTAATTATCTGCACTCCAGTCTGGGGTTCTCACAGTTTCTCAGCATGTGACATGCACCTCCCACCCCCCCTCAGCCTCACAAACTGCATCACATCACAGACAAGCTGAAACTGAGAGCAGAGACGCTGTCTGTGAGAACTAAACAAAGCACTCAGAGCCTGCAGGGGGCGTGCATTACAGCAGAGGCAGCTGGGTCGACAAAGCTTGACAAAGAAAAGAAGATTAGATATATTACAGAGACAGTGCAACTAGAAAAGGCTGCAGTAATCCAGACCACATTACAACAGGTATAGGAACTCATAGGATAGAAGAAATAAGGCTGAACATTTTGTTACAGAGTCTCTTTAAATTTACAGTAAAACTTTGGATAGCAAGTAGCTTGTTTTGCAAAGTGTGAGTTAATTTATTTTACTGTATGCATTTTTACTTTATACATTACAGTACTTTGTATTAAATATTTTTCTATAAATGTTTTAGGATTGTGGTATGATGAGTTTGCATTCATTCTTATGGGGGATATTAGCTTTGTTATCAGACTGCTTTGCATTACAAACATGTTTCCTGAACAAATTATGCTTTCAAACTAAGGTTCCATTGCACATGTTATTTCTTTCATTTATTTTTTACTTTTTACCCCTTGTGGGAATGCTTAAGTTGCTCTTATCTACCCTATAGTCATTCCACTAGGAGGAGTTAAGTTTCTGGTGGGTCTTTATTCTTGAAGGATCTTCAAGATTCCAACAACGCACATACACTACGTCCCCCTACACAAAACATCTTCACCTTTTTTTCTTTTTTTTTTTTTGGGGGGGGGGGAGTTGATTTGAGGAAGAAGCATGTAAGGATGTTTTGCTTACTCCTTCTCTAACATACCCTGTCTTATTGAAAGACATTAGGACTTAACCTATCATTTTATAGACTGCAATTTACCACTTAATACTGTATATTTGTGCAAATAATTCCTAAGTAGGCTAAATAATCTATAGGTTAGACCAGCTGGTCTATGGGGAGATCTGACTTCAGTCAACTGAAGGCAACTACCCATTGTCCTGTGTTCATCGATGGAAAGTATAATTTCTAAAATGATCTGAGAGCCTTGTTATTAGGTGTTAGTAACTAGGGATGGTTGGAAGTTTCCGCAGGAATGAACATTTCTGATTCTGAAATAGGGTTTCCGATTTAAAAATCGAAACTCAGTAATCACAATTTGGTAATTGGATTTACGTAGGAAACCGATATGTCATAACTAGGTTATTTTAGCTCAATACACCACAAAATCTATAAATTTGTTAGATACCAGAGAATTCATCAAGGGCTGCACCCGACACATCGGTGAATAGAAAATCAATGTACAGATGCAGATACATTCACAATAACAATTTGCAACACCAGGATGCATACACTCAAAAAGAGCACCATGGTAATCTGGCCGCCGGTGATAGCCGCTATTGGAATATCAGTAAAATTACTGTTATTCTGCTATTGGGCAATGGGTAATATGATAGCAGAATATATATATTGGTAACTTTTACTGATATTTTACTATCTCTAAATCTAACCCTATTCTCTTGTAAACCTTCCTGCCTAACCCTAAGGGACCCTCACTGCAATATCTGCACCACATTCACTGCTAAAAATCTGCTCCATTGATATCCGCACTACCTTACTATGGAATTTATCGGGAGCTTGCAGTACCCAAATTACCCTCTGGGTATAGCTGCAATTATCATTATGAAGTACCAAATAAAGTTCTTGGTATTGTTTTGGGAATGCAGTTCGCATTTGTCATAAGTGGTCCACAGAAGAACAACTGGTGAAGCTGTGTCAGGCAAAAGCAAGAAACTGAAACTACATAACAAACTGTGTATATATTTCTTTTATTGCTGGGGGTCAGCAAAATGCAGAGTTCATAGGAAAGAGCTTATCTTCAGTAGTGCTGAGATTAGGACTGTTTATGCACCTGAATGGCTGCAGTTTTGAATTTATGGGAATGGTGACTGACATTATGTTACTTTGTAGTGGAGGTGGACTAGGTAATGGCAATGGTGGTGGCATTGTGCAGGGCAAGGAGTAAAGTGAAATGTAATTAAAACAGTTAGTGGTTTTTAATGCGGTCTGTGATACTGCTAAGATTAGGTACTGTATGTGTGGCATACTTGTAGAGATTTTGTGATGTAGTGCATCAATTGTCATTTTTATTAATGTCATATGAAGTGTATTGTATATTTAAAGTGCTAAAGTACATGAAGTAATGTTATTTTTTACTTAGGCATGACTCCTATTTTTTTGCTACATGTACCTATTTTGGTAATTCTGTGTATGAATGGAAATACATGTATGTTATGTGAGCACATAATTTATAAGTGTGATCTTTTTAAAATGGATTTATATAACATTTTATGACTTTCTTCATGTATCGTGTATTTTGAATTGATGTTAGGGTACATAGGGGTTGATTCATTAAACATCGGTAATATTACAGAATATTGCATACAAAACGCACTTTAATATTACTGTTACTTCCATGTGTATGCGAGAAATGCTAGTAGTGTGACCAGTGCTACTGTTTTCTGTTTCTCCATAAAATGTGCTTGTATGGCTTTAAACCAATTTTTGTTTGGTAAACCTTGCGCCAAAATAGCTTGTCATGCTTTTAAATGTATGCAGGTGAAGTGTTTATATGTCAGGATCTGATAGTGTGTTGGTGAATGCATAAATTGGCCTGAGGAAATTAGTAAATAGCCCATGAAATATGTTGACATGCATTGATTATTGTTTTTGACCAAAAAGTGGCCTGATCTTCTTTTATAGTTAAGTTCCCCACTTACTCTCCTTTTAAACAGTTTGTAAGCTTTTTCTATTCTGTGGCACCTTCTATTATCAGTAATATACCGGCATGTACAGTAAGCAGCAAGAAGGCACTTCTAAAGGATCTATTCAAATTATGTTCAGTTTGTGTCATCCTCATAATGCACGTGATCAGGGACGTAACTTAAATAGGCCAGGCCCCACAGCAACGTTCAGCAGCCCCCCCACCACACCAACAAAATAATTGTGCTTTGTATGCATTGCCCTTCAAACCCCCCTATCTGTGAAGCTCCCAACTCCGCCCCCTCCCCCCCAGATATTGCAGAGCAGCTTCAGTAGACCTACCCACATCTCAATGATGGGATAGGTCCTCCTCACTCCTCTGTGTAGCCGCCATGCAGCCTATTACCTTGTGGCTCCTGACACGTGACCGCAAGGTGATAGGCTGCATAGTGACTACACAATGGAGTCCTGCCACTAAGTTGAGGTAATGCATGAAGCTCCTGCTGCTACTCTGCACCCCAGGACCCTCCCCTCCTTAGACACAAGCAATCCCCCCCACCCCATGATGGCTGGGGTCATGGGAGAAATTGTTACAACTCAGCACACTATGTAATATGAGGTTGAAAGAGCGTGAACCAGGCCCCTAGGCTTACCAAGCAAATTGTATTTTATTCAATCTCATTATATACACCAGCAACTAAAGAGAGTAGAGTAGAGGCACTAGGATTGCACTTATTGTATTTCGCTTACACAAAGCTTCCTCAGAGGCTACAAAGATATGATCTTTTTTAGCCTCTGAGGAAGCTCTGTATAAGCGAAACGGCTGTCAGGCTCTCTTCACCCCCACTGTAACCACGATGTCTGCCTGCTGTGATTAAAGGTACAATAAGTGCAATCCTAGTGCCTCTTCTCTACTCTCTTCAGTTGATGATAAGACTTGTTTCCTCTGAGAGCACAATTGTCGTATGTGATCCAGCATCCCCAATCATCCATTCAACTAGCATCTAGCACCAGTCTTTTCTTCTCAGTCGTATTGCTCATTATACACACCATGGGGACTGTATAAATAGCAATGGAAATAGACTAAATATAATTGAACACATTATTTAAAAACGTCTTCAGACCACATACAATAGATATGGTTAAATGACCTTCAATTGATTCACCTGTGTGGCTAGCAATTCGGCAGTCACCACTTTTATGGGTCCTCGGGGAATGCCCTTTGCATTTGTTTTTCTACAAGAAATCCTTGGGGAAAGCAAAGAAGGAAGACATACAATAGAAGTGTAACCAGATGAATAAAAAATAATGACTGTATGTCCCAGGAATTCAGCTGTGTAATTTTACACTAAATATTTTAAAATTATTCTTGTTCATCCACCAGTGCAGAAGGACACATTAATTTCTACCATTTGCTGATTACAAGTCTAGCTGTGTCTAAGGTTTACGAGATACATTTGCACACTATATTCACGGGATTTGGAGGGTTTTTCATTTATTTTTTTCTTCTACTATGTTAATAACGGCAGACCCGGGATTTCCACCAACTGTGTTTGGCTTTAATCCTGGCTTTTACAGAGTGAAGTTATGAACCCAGGTATTTTACAGACGTGTTTTGGGAGAGCTCTCTAAATGCTCGATTTTACATTTTACTGCTTTTATGCACTGCCAAAATAGACTGCAATTGTTCTGATGAGGAAATAGTGATTTGTCCATTCTTTAAACAAATGAAATAGAAAAAAAAATAAAAAGCTGTAACTTCAGAGTCTTTCTTTAATTTAATTTTCCTTTTCAAACTTTTTAATCTCGCTCTCCTGCTCAGTTCCTTTTGTGCTTGTCTCCCTACGTACGTTGGAGGTCTTTGAACAGTATAATATTGCTTTAACTCTGCAATTATTTGGGCATTTTCTTCTGACACAGATCATGTAGTCAGTGTTTCAAAATGTCCTTGTGGAATATGTTATATAGGACAATGTACAAGGAGATTTCAAATGCTGTTTAATGAACAGGAATATGCCATCGAGAAAGGTAATATAGATTCCCCTGTTGAAAGACATGCTTTCTCTACAGACCATAATTCTAGTCAATTAAGGTTTCTAATACTTGATCCAATGACACTGGGACAAAAAGGGGATGACAGACAAAAGTGCAGTGGATTGAAATGCCTCTATGGCATTTCCCCATGGAGTCCATGTGGGGATTTATATTGGCTGTTAGTTTGGGAGGGGGAGCCCAGGTTCTGTACTTATGAACTTAGATATTGAGCCACTTTTAATTTCTTTTCTTCAAAGCCTTTCTCACTTAATATTGATTTTCCTCCTGCAGTCTTTAAACATTTGACTTTTCTTTGTACATCCCCTTCTAAGCTACTGTTATTTTGCTCTAGATTCTGTAGGTTATTTTTTCACATTTTTATTTATCTTATATAATTTTAACCTTTTCGGGACCACGTGCATTAGATTCTACGCCGCACTTGTGGCTGTTCTAGCCTGATGCGGCGTAGAATCTACGCCGGCCCGCAATTTCAGCTCCCGACGCGATCATGTGCACCCGGAGGGGGAGATTAAGCTGTCATATGACAGCCGACATCTCCCCCAAGTGATCAGCAGCCATCGCGTATGGCTGCTGATCACGTGATCACTACGATCGCCGTCCGATCGTAGTGATCAGTTTAACAGCTGCGGCGGCAGGGGGGAAAAGAAGAGGATCCACTTACCTTCCTGCCGTACCCGCAACGATCGGCACCCCCTCCGCTCCAGCCGGCATCTCCGCTCCGTCTGACGTCAGCGCCGGGTCCCGGCTTGATGACGTCATCAAGCTGCAACCCGGAACTGATCGTCAGACAGAATGGAGATGCCGGCCTTAGAAGAGGGTCCCGTGCGGCTCATCGCTGGAGCCTGGAAGGTAAGTGAAGGCTGCTGGCAGAAGGGGGAGGCACAGGCCACAATGGGGGGACACCAATCTAGTCAGCCACACACAGAATCCGGCCGCCTGACCCCCCCAAACGTGCACACCCCCCTCCCGCGCAAAATGCCTGGTCCTTAAGGGGGGGTAGGCAGCCGGTCCCAAAAAGGTTAAATAATGTATAAGACTGGCTACATGCTGACAATTCTATCTCCATATATGGCGAGTGTTATATCCATCTATCTATCTATCTATCTATCTATCTATCTATCTATCTATCTATCTATCTATCTATCTATCTATCTATCTATCTATCCATCCATCCATCCATCCATCCATCCATCCATCCATCCATCCATCCATCCATCCATCCATCCATCCATCTATCTATCTATATATATATATATATATATATATATATATATACACATCTTTATTTTGCATGCTCTCCTTTGTATTGGCTCTTAGAAGAATGTGGCACAAGTAAGATTAGACAACATGTTTGTTCCCTTGATGCCTTTCTGTACCCTCATTGCCTGATTGTTGCACAGGAAGCTTGAATCCAGTGTATCACTTGCACACATTGAGATGCGGGAGACAATCCTAAAGGGGCCCATACACTTACACGATTTCCCATCGATATACAGCAGATTCAATCACTGTGATCGAATCTGCTGTGAAATCGTTGTGCAAACGCTGACCGAATGATCGATTTCCATCCAAAATCAATCGTTCCCGTCGATCTGTCTGCGCGGAAGATTTCGCTCGATCGCCGGCGGGTTGGGAGTACGTCGATAGCTGCGTTCAAATGTCAGACGACCGACACTAGCGGCAATACATTACCTGTTCCACCAGCGTGTGTCCCCACTGTCCCTTCTCCGTGCTGGGCTCCGGCTGGCTTCACTTACTTCCTGTCCCTACAGGAAGTTTAAACAGTAGAGCACCCTCTACTGTTTAAACTTCCCCCGACAGGAAGTAAAGTGAAGCTGGAGCCCTGGAGCCCGGAGCGGAGAAGAGACAGCAGAGATCGGGGGGCTCGCGCCGGCCGGATCAGGTAATGAATGCAGGGGTGGAGGGGTGAAGGGGTGGAGGGGTGAAGGGGTGGAGGGGGGGGCGCAGCGGCAGCTCCACAGATTGTGAATCGGTTTCATAGTGAAATCGATTCAAAGTCTGTTTGCAGTGTAGGCAGCCAGTAGATCTCTCTTTGATCAGATTTGATCACAGAGGGATCTATCTGCTGGTCGATCTGGTGGCAAACGAGATTCGATATCACAGAGGGATCTATCTGCTGGTCAATCTGGTGGCAATCGTCCAGTGTATGGTAGCCTTAAGACGTTAGTCTCTAAACTGAGAGGATCTCTACTACATTGTAGACTCTAAGGATTAAAAAAAAAACAACAAGCAATTAATGTATTATACACTAAATAATATATTGTGATTGGGATGCATGGGCCGGACAGGGCAGTTGCTCTAGCACCTCCTAGAAAATCTATTACACTGCCTTAGCCTATTAAATATAGCTTACTGATTTAGCATGTACCACATACATGTTGTATAATTGTGTTTTTTATGTTTTCAGTTGTTTACTACCTGCATCTGCAGCCCTTGCTTCACAATAAAAGAAATATGGTATTTAGCTCTTTCTGTGATTAAAGTTTGCACTCAAAGGCCCATATGCAATTCACTTTTTCACCTGAGTTTTCTCCTAAGTGATATTTTTAAACTTGTCAATAAAATGCCTTTTAAGCCCCCAGAAGGCAAGAAAATGCTCAAAATAATTTTCTTAGTACTTTTCCCACAACGTTTTGGTACTTGTTTAGTTGAAAAGTACTGGGAAGTTATTTAAAATCAAAGATGAAAAATGATCTCCTAGGAGAAAACTCAGGTGAAAAAGAGAATTGCATATGGCCCAAAGTGTTGCATCATACTCAGATGGTTTGGACATAATTATAGGAGAACTGCATTGCCCCCAATCCAGAAATTTTGGTACCGAGTGAAGCTGCTAACAGAATATCGGCAGTATAATCATTTTCATTCTTCAGGCCCAGTATAAACAGTACAATGTTCTGATGGCTACTAGCAAGTGATTGTTTGCCAATCTGTCCATGTGGAGCTCACCTCTGTATACATATAAAGCATGCCTCTATATTTATTATAATTACGCACTTATTACAGCCAATTCCTCACTGGTAAACAAACAGCAATTCCAAAGAACTCACAAGGCCCACACAGAAACAGATAGGGGGGAGCTCCACATGGACAGATTGGCATACACAAACTTGCTAGTAGCAATCACAACATTGTACCATGTATACAAGGCCTGAAGAAAGAAAATATATTTTGCCTTCATGGATTCTGGAGCGTGCTCATGGCAAGGTTCTCTTCTGATAAAAGCCCATAATTATATCAGCTATAATGTTTTTTTGTTTTTTTTGGGGGGGGGGGGGGTTCACTTAAGTTAAGTCTGCTCGAATAACCTAATTTAGATATAAAATAAAGTATTTTGTATATTTATTTAGCTTTGTGCCCCCTTAATTCCCCAATTTAGTACTACTTATTGTAAGGGTCAGACAAGCAATTTACATTGAATAGGTGGAGATATCTCGTATATCCTCTTGTGTGTATAAAATGGCTCAGACAGTGGACCAATGAGGAGCCCCGGCTGCAGATTCAAAGATGCTTTACTGGGCTCTCATGCAGACAGTAATTACAGTGTTAGATACACAGTAATTACGCAACGGAATTTGTGGTGAGAGGCGTCGGTGATCAGTGGCAGTATGTATAATGACAGAGGTGCCCGGCAGAGCTATGTGGGGGGCTTCTAAGGTGTGCAGTGACACAACGGGGAGCTCTGGGGGTCTCCTTATTAAAGGAGACCCCCAGATGCAGCGGTGAAGATGTGCGTTAGCTGGTTTAGACCTGCTTTTTGCAGGTCTAAGCTGATGCTCATGTCTGTCGGGAAGCATCGCTTCCCAGAGGCATGCAAAGAGTAACTGGATACCATGTTAAGAACTCGGTGGGCGATTATATCTCACAAGCGAGTTCTTTTCCACCTGGGGGGGGGGGGGGGTCTAAAGTTAAATAAGAACAGGCGATGCCCCCGTCTCCTAAGTTAATAACTAGCCAGTGCTTAGTGCTGGTGAGTTCAGCAATAGGATATGGCCCTAAATGTACTTTTACAATACTTCTGGGTTTATGAATTCTGTAAGTATTTAGGAGGTTGCCCAGACACACACAGTTGATCATGGTCTTGTGCTATTGTTGTAGGTGCTCACAGATGCACTGTTGTAATTGGACATGCGTCTACTTGCCTACATTCATATAGGTGTGCCAGGAATGTGCTTTGCAAGTGAAGGAAAGTATTAAAATACCATCTGGAGTAAAATAAAGACATTACATAAAATAAATGTTCTTACCTAAATTATAATGACATCTCTAAGATGTACCTCAATACTCTCAATTCTATTGCGTGAGTCCCTGTCAAACTCTGTGCTGAAAACCCTCCAATTGAAAAAAAGTGCCTCAGCATTATATTGGCCAAGCACACAGGTAGCTTTGGGGGAACTGAAGTCACTGCCTCTACTCCTCCTCCTGCCTTGTTGTGCCAATTAGATCTCATGCCATTGCTAGATGTCTACAAGCCATCGACAAAATGGCAGTACTGCAGGTGCCATCTCAAAGACTCATAGAATCAAATAGCGAGAGTGCAGTTAATCATCTTGGTGACTTGTAGTCACATATTTGTCTAAGCTCACAATTACTGGAAAAAGTCTCATTAATTCATCCTAATATTGTGCTCTTGTTTCTGACGTGACTTGTGTTCATCAAACCCTGACTTCTGCATACCCTCGCCATCAACCAAGTGCTGTTTTACAGTGACCCTGACCTTGGACAGGTTTTGGCCAGACTTTTTGGACTGCTCTGACATTTGCCTATCCATTGATCATACATTTTCGGGAACCTGCCTTGATCTGAGTATCTTACAGTAAATAAATATGTCTCAAGATCTCAAGGTGTAAAAACAAACAAACAAGCAAAACTATCTATCTATCTATCTATCTATCTATCTATCTATCTATCTATCTATCTATCTATCTATCTACATTTTCCTGTGAAATGTAATTGACTATACATGGTATACATGGATGGTGTTATGAGCATGTCATACATTTATTTTTATAATATGATAGTAATATGATTTAGAATCAGTGGACTCCAATCACAGGTGCGTTACTAGATCTGTCATAAACATTCACATTTAAGTCTTCTCCAGCATTGTTTATTTACCTTACCCCCTGCTTAGGCTGATGATGAAGTAATCGCTATTTTACCCCTCAGATTCTGAACAACACCTCACCCCCTGCTTATGATGATAAAGCAATTGCTGTTTTACCCATCAGATGCTGTTGTGTACCTATATTTATTACATTTTTTTTTTATAATCAAATGCTACAATAGTCTCCATCCATAATTTGATAGGTGTATCTCAGTTTTTAGAAACATGATGTCTTCCATGTATTCATTCTCTGTTGGTGACTTTCTAGTGACTGTCTGGTGTCCCTGCCATTATTTGCACTGAATGACTGCTTTGCCACTCTTCTCTTAAAAGTCACCAGTGTGTACATCTAAAGTAAGAGCCTCGAGATATATATATATATATACTTACAAAAGTGGGTTGCAAGAACTTGCAACCACCATACAAGGCTGTCAGGCAGATAACCATCCCCGCTTGGTAGTCCAAGTCAGTCACGTAAAAAAAAGCAAACTGGCTGATCGCACTCCTGAAGATCTTGAAGTTTAATGGGATATCAAACTATGATCTAAAACTCCTGAGGAGGTGAACTCGGGAACAAAAGAAAAGACTGGGGTGGAGTCGCCCAGTATTAGTTGATCTTACCTCTGCTGATGGAAATGAAGACCATTATAACAGGAAACAATTTTTATTCAGCACTGTAATAACACAATGCATTTCAAGGGTCTCTGCCCGCTTCCTTGGGTCAGTCCAATAACACAAAAGTGCCTTAGCTTAAAACTGGTGTGAGCTAGAGAGCTAGAGAGCCTATATGAAGATATTGAGGCGCTTGAGCTCGCAATAGTTTTCAACTGAGGCACTTTTGTGTTGTTGGCTGACCTATGGAGACCCATGAAATGCATTGTCTTATTACAGTGCTGAATAATAATTGTTTCCAGTTATACTGGTCTTCATTTTCTTCAGGAGAGGTAAGATTTACCTCTCCTATTTATAATTTTTTTTTTAAAAAATGACTAACTCACCAATACCAGGCGCCTTTACCCCAGTCTTTCATTGGAATATATATATACAGTATATATATATATATATATATATATATATATATATATATATATATATATATATATATATATATATATATATATACACATATATAATGTGAGTGTGTATGTACATGTGTTTACATCACTCACTCCCACATGTAGCATGACATTTACTTGTACCATGCATTCATCTGTAACATATACCCACAAACTTTAATTCCTGGTTATCAAATACAGCTCTTTTGATGCCAATAGCCTCTTGCTCATCCATCACGAGTCAGGTAATCTTCGTGCCTGCACAGCACTGTGTAGTGTCTGGCTTGGGTGCCGCCATAGACTGTAATGTTAATTATGGATATAGGGGCACAGAGGGAATTTTTCACCAGGGTCCAGTGGATACTAGACCAGGGTTTGAATCCTGGCTAGGGTCAGAACCTATTCAGTAAGGAGTTCAAGGCAAGACTCCCTAACACTGCAGGGTGGCCTCTTGAATGTGCCCTTAGTGGCTGCAGCTCTTGAGCACTTTGAGTCCAACAGGAGAAAAGCGCTATACAAATGTTCTTATTATTTTATAGTTTTCTAGCCTCCATGGTCTGGCTCAGGTAGTTCAATGACAGTTAAGTCACCAAAAAAAACAATCATTCTGCACTAAGGCCTTATACAGGGGGCAGTAGTGTATACTAGATTCCAGTAGTGGTGGTGAAGGATTATTTGGTTAGGGTCTGTGTACTACTAGGACCAGCAGACCTGTCTCCTACAGCACTGAGGTTTTACACAGGGTCCAGTGGATACTAGATGCCAGTAGTGGTGTGAAGGTGGGTTATAGTCGGTGCACTACTAAGACCAGCAGACCCGTCTCCTACAGCACTGAGGTTTTACACAGTAGCCAGTGGATTCTAGATGCCAGTAGTGGTGTGAAGGTGGGTTATGGTTGGTGCACTACTAGGGCCAGCAGACCTGTCTCTAACAGCTAACTTGTGCACTGGCCACAGAAGAGCAATACAATAGCTAGAAAAACAATGTATCAGCCCTAAGAAGGGCTTAGCTGTTCAGGACAATGTGGTAGCAGCAAGAATCTGCACTGAGGACACAGAACGCAGGCCTACCAAACTCTTTCCCTGTCACAACACACTGTACCTCATCTGCCTAGCACAGAAGCCAAACACAGACTGCAAAATAGATGTACAGAGGCGCAAACAGGATAAAAATTACGAAAAACGTTTAAAACATTCAGGTGGCGGCGGTGGACCAGCCACTCAAAAATGGACTTAATGCTGTTGCTTGAGAAACAAATAATCTGTAGAGGTGCCAAGCGTGTATTGGACCTGTACGTGTGTAATACTCCCACTGTTGAATGCCTGATGAAGCGGGATTGTGCCTGTGAAACGCGTTGCGATATTATTCGTGGAGTATGTGAATAAATTATTTGTTTCTCAAGCGACAGCATTAAGTCCATTTTTGAGTGGCTGGTCCACCGCCGCCACCTGAATGTTTTAAACGTTTTAGTAATTTTTATCCTGTTGGCGCCTCTGTACATCTATTAGTCAAGATTTCCACTCTTGGTGGAACGGTGACAAACCCTCCTTTCCTTCTTCAGAGAGCGACATCTTAATCCTGAGTGGGGACAGGGCTTATCTCTCCACCTGCCTATACAGTGGTTACCTGAACGGTAACCCATGTTTGTGAGTATAATACTTACTAATCATTTTACCCTATTGGAACCAATACATACTACACTATATTGGGCTCTCGGTTTCTCTCTTTACAGACTGCAAAATGGCTTCTGTACTGGCTTTCTGATAGGTGGGGCGGTCCAGGTGGGAGGGATCGCTGATTGGCTGCCATGTGTCTGCTGATTGTGGGGTAAGAGGTCAAAGTTTAGCTCAATGATGATGTACAGGGGGCGGGTCGAACATGCCATGTTTTCGCCTGAGGGGACAAACTCAAACACCCCTTGTTCGACATGAAAAATTCAGCGGGTGAATAGTTCGTCCCATCTCTACATGTGGATAGGCTGATCCATGCATAAGGCTTTCCACTTTTGGCAGAATCCAGCGACCTGATGATAGGCCAACCCCCAATGTGTGGCCCTAGCCCAATGCAGAGTGTGTGTTGGGAGCATACTGGGAGATCATAGCTACTTGTCCTCACTCCTGCTCTGGCCCACAGTCTCCCTGGCAGCATCGTACTTACTAGAGCTCCAGGTTCACTGCGGTCACATGAATGCGGTTGGCAAGTTACCTGTAGCCTCGTGGCCTGCTGCTAGAGCTTCAGTCTCACCATCAAGTGACCACAGTGAGCCATTTGTTTTTGCAACAAGAGTTTATGTAAAGAATGTTGATGGCAGTATTACATAGGCCAAGCGAATATCAATGACAGTGCATACACAACGCATTGTAAAATAATTTTGACTAATTACACATCATTAGATTTCTATAGAATTGTAAGATAGGACATTAATCAAAGACTTTCTGCTTTGACTCAATAATCTTAAGGATCAATTGACATTACAATAAGGTTAATAAAAAAAAAGTATACAGATCTATGTTGTCAATCAATTATACAGTTATGCTCATTAAAAAAAACATGTGAAAGCAACAATATTTTAGTCATCAAGTCAAATGAAAACATAATACATAGAAGGAAAAAGGGATAAACACTGATGACACAAAGACAACCATTTTAAAGGTAATAGAAGAATAAAACTATATCATAATTTCCTTCTTATACTTTTTATATATAATACAATGCTACATTCTCAGCAAAATACACTGTGCAGTTAGGCGTAAAGCCTTTCGAAATGGGTGAATTATACCAACAAAATAGATTTGGGTAGATTATTTTGATGGTTGTTGACAAATTGTAAAAACGAGCTTAAAAATTGCGCTGAGCTCTTGGTAAATGGGTGGAACAGTACGAATCAATAATATCTATGAAAAAAAAACAGCAAAACATAGATTGACATTTTATAAATAGGCCCCTGAGGTTATATCCACATTTATGAGCTGATTATTTTCCCTACATGGCGACTGCATTAAAAACATACTTACAAACAAATCCTAATTCTGTCTCGGGAGACAGTTACATGATGCTGAACACAGAATGTACAGAAAATACGTAAAGATAGACATATCACATAATCACTGCAGCACATCTTGCTGTAGCGGCACCCAGGCTCCCATACACATGTGCTTTCCCATTAGTGGTAATTGACAATTTACAGACAGTGAGAGCACAGCGCCCAATAATAAATCCAGAGGATATGCCAGGGCTCTCCTTAGAGAGGACAGTAAATGCAATTTTAGAGTGGACTCCATTACACAAGTTAAGATGAATAGTAAAAGGATGATTTACTGCAGGCAAAACTGTCAGATTAGCACTTGCTTACAGTAAAATACTAATGAAGTTGTGAGTCCTGGTTTGAAGTGAGGACACGCTCTGTTGAAAATGTATATAATTATGGAAATATATATTTGTTTGCTTGAAAAGTTGTTAACGGGTACATGAACTGACATGTGACAAGAGCAGAATCATCCACCAGGCAACCTAAGCAGGTGATTGTGGCCTAGCGGGTGTTAAGGGGCCCTCCTCCCACTGTCTTTGACCTTTGTCCACTTTAGCTTACCAAAAGGACCACAAGGGGGCCCCAAATCTACTGCCTTGCCTAGGGCTCCCTTACATCTCAATCCATCTCTGTGTGACATAATGATATAAACATGGGTACAAATAGTCCTACTCCTACTAATAACTCATTTGAGGTCCCTTTCTATTTTCTTTGCTGCATTGCAAGTGTTAAAAAAAAAGTGTTGTTATCCATGCAAATGAGACAGTTGAACCACAAGTTGAATTCACCCTTGGGTTAAGAAGGGGACTTAAGGTGCATACATAAGTCCCATTAGTGTCGCCAGTCAGGACGGAGCTTGTTCTGCTAGGGAGCACTGCGGCAATTGAGCAACATACAGAACTATGTGTACTTCAGCTATGGGGGGAGAAGGGATTATAGTATGGTTCATGCTAGGTTCAGTGGGTGCTGTGTTCTATCTTTAAATTAGTTCAGGGGACAATTGTACACACCCTGGATTCTCAAGCATAACAGCCCCAAATGGTGAAACAGGTAATTATGGTACCTGTTCGCATGTTGTAATTTTGGTGACCCATAGGCAGTAATGGTAATATTGTAATGATGTAATTATGGTGCTTGGTATTTAGTGGCAATAGTGGCGAGGCTTATCAGATTTACTGAATTTGCTATTTTAATAAGTGGCATATTGGCAGGATTCATCGGAATAATTGAATTAGCGGTTTCAATTAGGGGAGGTTAGTGTTAGGCGGTTCCTGTTAGGGATAGGTAGAGGAGGGTTCATGTTAGAGTTAGGTTACCATAGGCAATTGTAGAATATAAGTAACAATATCAATATTTTATTACGTTCAGCCTACAAAACAAAATGTTTTTACATGTACACCCCAAATGGCTCTTTGGGTGAGTTCCATCTAGTGTGTGTATTTGATATCAGACTCAGTTGTGATTAAGTCATTCAAGTCGGCTAGTCAATTGACTAAATGTTTAAAACAGGGCTGCATAAGCCTTATTTGACTAGAAAGGGTAATATTTTGCCCCCCCTGCTTACTAACCTGTCAGATATGTTTACAATAGTGCCTGGTGTATGGCTTTAACAGCTTCCAGATGTTGGTAATTGGAATCTATGCACACTCACGCCAATATCGTCAATTGCACTGCTCTCCTGCCACTGCAGCCCACTCGCTCTGCTGTCACTATGACAGCAGAGCTCACTCTGCTGTCACTATCACAATGGCTCACAGTGATCACAGAGTCTGGAGCCAGTGAAATCAGCTCCTAACTGGCTTATGGAGCTCTGCTGTCTCTGCGACAGCAGAGCGAATTGGCTTCAGTGACGGGAGAGTGGCGCGAACAGCCAGATCGACGGGTCCATGCAGTGTGAAGCCAGTGAGCCCTGTTTTTGTACCAGAACGTCTCTGGTCCTTAAGGGGCCAGAGACTTCTGGTACTTAAGTGATTAAAGATTTTACTGCATTTATATTCTACAAGCATATTCTTTATTTATCGGTCCTTTAAAAATACAGAAATGAAAATACTACTTCAGAGAGTTTGCTCTGTTCCCAGTTTGATATATATGCTCTAAAAAAAGTTTACTTTTTTTAGTAGCTTTGATTTTACTGCATGGCCATCCATTTCACAAATTAAAAAAAAACGAAAAAAAAAACTAACAACAAAAACTTCAAGCCCCACTGTGAAAGATTACAGAATTATTGATGAGACCACTTACTTTGCATCAAACAAATCTTGCTTGTTGTCCTGCTGCTGTAATGGCTCTTTCATTTGTTTTTATATTTCTATGATAAATATAAAAGCTGGAGCAATTCATTTAATATTCATAATACAGCTGTTTTATATTTAGGCCACACAATATATATACTTTAACTTTTTTGTTTGCAGTCTTCCTTTTGGTAATAGTACTTTTTTATGTAGGGCGCGCTTTAAAACCATTGATCTTGCGGGAAAACTTTTTAAAGTCCTTAAAACTTGATTTTGCAAGGTTGTCAATTATTGTAATCATTTTTTATTTGCCTAGAGCTTGAACTCTATCTACGTAATTGGCTGTAATTTGGGTTGTTGAGAGACAT
Organism: Hyperolius riggenbachi; assembly: GCF_040937935.1. Lineage (NCBI taxonomy): Eukaryota > Metazoa > Chordata > Amphibia > Anura > Hyperoliidae > Hyperolius > Hyperolius riggenbachi. Next base: position 132,753,786 of record NC_090652.1, on the reverse strand, counting down.
CGGGAACCATTCACTTTCCCATTTCCCTCATCTGCTATTTACAATGAGCTTTTAAGGATTCCCATTCTTCCCCATCCTCACCCATTTCAAGAAAATGAAGTATTTAATGACCACATCTAATCAGAGGAAAACATACATTCTAAAGAAAAATGAATTTGAAATATAAGAAGAGCATAATACAAATGGTGCATGATTTTAAAAACGTGTGTGTCTGTTCTGCCTCAAAATCATTCTTTAAAAGTTCATTAACGGCGTGGGAAGTTTAGCTTTTTAAGAGGCTTCACTTCAACCAATTTACAATATAATGAACATTCTCAGTTTCACTGCAGAAACACCTAAGGATAATGCGTTCTACAAATTGTGTGATGTGTTTAAGAAAGCTACACAGCAAAATGATTTTGATGTCTCTCTGTATGTGAAACTGATAAAATAGGGAGATGAACAAATAAAAGGACAACTGAGTTGCCTTAAAGGGAACACTAAGGGCCCGTTTCCACTAGAAGCTGTGCGATGCGGCTACATAGCTCGACAATGGAATAGCTTCCACTGCGTGCTTGTTGTGCGGAGCGATCCGAGAATCTGCAGCATGCTGCAGATTCTCGCAAGGCTGCATTTACCTGCAGCCGCGTCCTATATCCTCAATTGACTACCGCATCGAGAGATGCGGAAGTGACACGGGCACAAGCGGAAGTGATGCGATGCGGCTAGGTAGCCGCACTCATATCACTGTCCCTGTGGAAACGGGCCCTAAGTGAGAGTGATATGGAGGCTGCCATATTTATTTCCTTTTAAGCAATTCCAGTTGTCTGGCAGTCCTCTTTATCCTGTGTCTCTAATACTTTTAGCCACAGACCCTGAAAAAGCATATGCAGACCAGGTACTCCGACTCAGCTGACTGGTTTTACTGGATGAGCCATATGCTTGTTCCAGGGTTTTGAATCAGACACTACATGTGCCAGAAGATCGACGGGACTGCCAGGCACCTGACATTGTTTACATGGAAATAAATATGGCAGCCTCCATGTCACTTTCACCTCAAGTTCCCTTTAAAGTGACACTGAAGCGAAAAAAAAAAAAATGAGATAATGAATTGTATGTGTAGTACAGATAGCAATTATACATTAGTAGCAAAGAAATACGTCTCATGTTGTTTTCTTGTACAGGAAGAGCTAAAACAGTTGTTATCTATGCTAAAGAGCTCCTTTGAACTATTGCTAATTTATACATGGGCCTCTATGAAGAGGCCTTTGTTTATCAAAGTTCTCTTTTCCACCAGCACGCTATGTGCTGGTGGCGCTATATTGACGATGTTTTTTGCATTTGGAGGGGGCCACATTCGACCCTAATTGAGTTCATGTCACAGTTACATAATTCATGCCCGTTTATACGTTTAACATCTCACTGTAACCTGATGTCAATCTCATTCTTGGATACCTTGATAGTTAGAGTGGGGAAACGACTTTCCACTGATCTATATGTTAAGGACACCGACCGTAATTCCCTGCTCCATTATAATAGCTTTCATCCGACTGGAACTAAGAACAGTATCCCACACAGCCAGATAGGGAGAGTCGAGAGGATAGTTAGTGACGAATCCCAACGTACCTCACGAATAGAAGTGACATCTAAGTTCAGGAAGAGGGGCTATCCTTCATCTACCTTGGTACCTCGTCCCAGGGAGAGACGTAGACTGATTGACCCCTGCATGCCTTTTGTGTCGACTTTCAGTGCCTGCAGTGATGCCGTGTCTCGGGTCATTCGCAGACACTGGAGGATCCTCTTGGATGGATTTCCGTTTGTTCCGGAGTTCCGTTTTCCCCCGTTAATGTCGTTTAAGAGAGCACCTACTATTCACGACAAATTGACCCCAAGAGAACGTGTTGTAATCGGTGCTAGAAATGTGGGTATGTTTCCGTGCTTAGGGTGTCATATGTGTGGAATGGTATTGAAGGGTAATACATTTACCCACCCATCCCAGGGCACAACTTTTTCTATTTACCGACGTTATACTTGCGATTCTAGTTTTGTGGTCTACATGCTCAAGTGCCCATGTGGCCTTGCGTATGTAGGTATGACCACTCAACGGTTAAAGGACCAAGTTTCGTCACACAAATCGGCAATTCGTAATAAATTACGGGGTCAGTCGGTCGCAGAACATTTCACCAATATGAGACACTCAGTATCACAGCTTAGAGTGACGGTGATTGACTCTGTCCCTGTGAATTGGAGGGGAGGGAATAGGGAAACGGCCCTGTTAAAAAAGGAGGCAGCCTGGATCAGGAGACTAGGGACGTTGGAACCGGGGGTTGAACCGAGAATACGATTTGAGTTTTTGTATTCACCCGTGATGATGTGTTGTCTGTTATAGGACAGCATATCATCCATGATTGGATAGTATTTGTTACTTGGGGGGAGGGACCTTGTCTGTTTATCTATGCATCTATATACCTATTGATTATATTGTTATTTAACTTTGCTCTTTTTGTCTCTCTTTTTTTAGGGTACCCCTGGGCCGTGTGTGCCGCTGACCTGGTGGTGGGTAGGGTGATGATCCATTTGCCTGTCTTTAATTTTTGATTTTTGTTTATGTATATAATTTTGGATAATTTTTGATTTTTACTCCTTGGATGCCTGTCTGTGCTGTGGTCACGGTGGGGGTCGCCCTGATATTATTGACTGGTTCCGGTCTCCTATTATACCACATCGTTTCTTGTGGCCTGGTAGGCTGGGTTTATATTTATTTATTTTTGGGGCGCCTTACCCTGCTGTGTTTCTTGCGCAGATCGGCATCTTTGGGTGTTATTGTTACTGCGGGGTCCGGCTATTTACATGCAGGCTTGTTGCCTGGTCACTGCCGGGCCCAGCGTGTCATTGGAGCGTCACTTCCAGGTATACCGGAAGTTCGGGAGGTAAGTGGAGCGCAGTGTGTTGCGCTCCAATGACGAGAGCGGACTTCCTCTCTGGCGTGCGGCCGCCTATTGATGATGCGGTGCACGGGGAGGATGGTGGATGTCATTTCCTCCTGCCCCCATGCTGACGATTGGTTCCTCTATGTTTGTACGTACTATTACACAGGTGACAGGTAAATGGCTTATTACCATATAATCACTTTGCATATTATGTTGACAGTTCCCCATCAGGTCCGCTTTGCACACCACGCCCAGCAGGACACAGATTGGTGTTTTTATAGGGGGTGGGCTATTTAAAGATTTGTGCACTGGTGTTTTGTTAAGGCTATTGCAGTTTGAGAAAGGGCATGGCCCGAAACAGCGTCTATCATTGCTGAGCTATTTATATGATTGAATAAAAGAGCTTTATACTACTTTTTGAAGTGGTGCCGGTCCTACTTGTTTTTGGATTGAGCTATTCGCCCAACTTGGTCGAACTCACTTCTATTTTCTAAATAGCTTAAAGGGGTTCTGTGCAGGCTAATAAAAACAAAAACTAACACTTAACTGGGGCTTCTATCGGCCCCTGCAGCTGTCATGTCCCGCGCCATTGTCCTATGGTTCCCCGCCGCTGGTCCGGTCTAGTTATTCATCTAACTAGACAAATATATTGCTCGCTCCCACGCACATCATCAGGAGCTTACTACGCAGGTGCAGTACAACATTTTCTTGTACTACACCTGCACATTAAGCTCCTGATGATGCGCCCGAGAGTGAGCACCCGCAGCCACAGTTTAGTTGAAGCATAATTAGCCCAGGACCGGCGGCAGGGAACGGAGGATCATAGGAGGACAACGCGGGACATGACAGCTGCAGGGGGCCCATAGAAGCCCCAGGTAAGAGTCAGTTTTTTGTTTTTAATAGCTGCCACAGAACTCCTTTAAACAGCCAAGAAACGGTGAGAGGCAGCTTGAGATCAAGTTTTACTGCAGGAAAGTTCAAAGGGTCATTAGCTCTGCTCTGTTTTATGGCTTCCAATACAGAGTGTGGTTTCTAAACTGCAAATATGACAGAATTATGCAATGTTATATAACTGAAAATAAAAATATGAGACTCTTTCTTTGCTACTAATGTTCTATTAATTATCCGTACTACACATACACTTCATTATCTCATAAGTTTATTTTCGCTGCAGTGTCACTTTAACAAGTGCAAAGAGGAACTCCAGCGTGAGTTACAAAGACATTTTTAGACACTGCGGTTTGACAGTGTTTATGTACAGGTGCAAACATTGTTCATAAATAAAGATTAATTGTATTTATAGGCATAAAAACAGATCAATTTGTTCCCTGATTAATAATATAATTATTGTTCTCCGATGATACATAAGAATCACCTAGGTACCTTTTCTGTAGATAAAATCTGATCTTTGTGTGGTGCTTTTCTGTTCCTGTTTGACTACAGGAAGCAGAATATGTGCTCACAGAAACAGGAAGGGATATGGGCTGAAAAACAATCAAATCAAATATTCTCAAGTTGTAGATGTATGTGTAAGGCTGGATTCACACTGTGCGCATTTCATAACGCAGGCGCTAGAACGTGCGTGAACTGTAATGATGTCTGACTCTGAATATAGACGTTCATTTAAAGCCTGCATGCAGGGTGTTAAAATAATGCAATCCATACAATGCAAATACATGAACAGGCCTTAAGAACTGCATGGGCAGTGAGTTGACATGCAGATTTATTCTGCATTGCAATTGATATGGTGTGAAAGGAGGAGCCTGAAGGTTTCAGCTAAGTGTGTTTTTGCATAGAGCAGGATGAAGCTGGAAGAGTGCAGGAACAGTAGAACAGATGGTTTTAGACAACTGGTAACAGTTCTCAGATCTGAAGCAGAGTCATTAGCAATTATTACGGCATTAGTGATCAGGGGAAATTTAGAGCTGTTTTAGTATTTTTATGTTTTAAGTTTACTTATCCTTTAAATATATCTGCAATAGAAAAGATGTGGAATGGTGCATCATTTGAGGGATATAACTGCAATTACATTATTTTCATCTCAACAGGTTGGTATTAGTGATGGGCGAACATCCAGATGTTCGGGTTCGGGGGGGTTCGGCCGAACATGCCCCCGATATTCGGCATGTTCGGGCCTAGCCCCGAACCAAACCCGAACATGTCCCTTTGGGGCCCCTATAGGGTCCCAGCATAAAGGGAGAGCATGCCCCAAGCGCAGGGGGGTCGGAAATGCCCCCCACCCCTCCCCGCTAAGCTCTCCCTTCTGCTGGACCCTATAAAATTAAATAGAAGTCCCCCAAAGTACCTGTAGCAGGCTGGCAGGAAGAGGACAGCAAGCGGGCAGCCGGAGAGCATAGGCGCTAGTACCATCTGGTACTTCCGCCCTCTCTCTGATGCACTTCCTGTTTACATTTGTAAGTCACGTCAAGAGAGAGCAGAAGTACCGCGATGACGTGTACGAGGGTACGCGTCATCTACATGATGACACGTACCCTCGTACGCGTCATCGCGGTACTTCTGTTCTCTCTTGACGCGACTTACAAATGTAAACAGGAAGTGCGTCAGAGAGAGGGCGGAAGTACCAGATGGTACTAGCGCCTGTGATCGCCGGCTGCCCGCTTCCTGTCCTCTTCCTGCCAGCCTGCTACAGGTACTTTGGGGGACTTCTATTTAATTTTATAGGGTCCAGCAGAAAGGAGAGCTTAGCGGGGAGGGGTGAGGGGCATTTCCGACCCCCCCCCCCCACCCCGCGTTCGGGGAATGCTCTCCCTTTATGCTGGGACTCTATAGGGGGCTTTGTTCGGCCGGACACGGCTGTGTTCGGCCGAACACAGAAGGCCTGATTGGGTTTGGGCAGCGTGCCGAACCGAACCCGAACAGGCCAAAATCCGGGCGAACCCGAACAGTGGCGAACACTGTTCGCCCATCACTAGTTGGTATCACAGATAAGACCATATTAATTAATTAAATATCATGCTGTGTTAGATGAAATAGAAATTCTAAGCTCGTTACCAGAGCACAGGGTCTGCTTTCTCCACTGGAGGAGCACAAACTAACTAACGATGTATTGTACATGAAAGCAAGAGGAATGCATGAGATTACCCACCTTGTCATAGTAACACATTGGAATCATGATATAAATGTAATGTCTACATATTGTAAGTCCAAAGATATTACAACAAAACTGAGACTCATCCTGTAATGTCATTTCTTATGGCTTATGTTATTTTCTTTCCACATCCTTTCACTATAAAAAGTGTTTGTCATAGACAAAACATGTCAGTAGTGCCTCAAAGGTCAGGGTAAGGGTATTCTGCACTATGTGATGGAACACAGATTGCACTGTTATTGATTCAGCATGTGGAAACTTTAACCATGTAGTAGACTTGGTTTGGGCAATAGCTGATATCACTACACAGTACAGAGACAGTATAATCTTGGAGCAAGAGACATTAGAATCCAGCAGACAGCCCAAGATCAGAGCATGCAAACAGGGGTAAACAATGCCCAAGCCAGAATAAGAGCAAACACCGGACAGTGCATAATTGACTGACTGTAACGATTGGATGTTGCAACGCAGACGTCTGATCATTGGTGATCTGCAGAATCACCAATAATACAGACACTATACCTGATTATGTGGTGATCTGCTGTATCACCAATAATACTAGTATAGCTAGCTGAGAGTTAGGTGTGGTGTTTGGTGCAACAGTAGAATAAATGGATAGATCTCACCATAGGAGCTGGTGAGTACTATCTGCAACAACAGTGCTAGACCTCACCAGCAGAGCTGGTGGGTACTAGCTGCAAGAGTATAGACTTCTCCAGAGGAGCTGGAGGGTCTATCAACACAAATAACAATACCTTTACCAGAGGAGCTGGGAAAGTACTAATAATGAGAGAACTAAAGAAGTTTGGCTAAACCTTACCAGAGGAGCAGGCAGGGGTGCAGCTAAGGTTTTTGTGGCCCCAAGCGGACTGTAGGAAGTGGCCCTATCCTGCGGCGCGCGTCAAAAAATGGGTGTGGCTATCCCGCATAAGTGGGCATGGCCATGGCATGTGGGTGGAGCTGGAGGGCGGATTGGGGCGGGGCTGTTTGTGGGGAAAATGGATGTGGGGGCGATTGAGGCGCGCGCAGCGCGCCGAAAGATGGATTTGGCCGTGACATTGTATGGGCGGAGCTTAACCGTAGCACAGCAAATATAGCCAACTATGACCATTAAAAAATAAATGCAGCAACAGTTACCCCAGACACCAGAAAATAAAAACGCAATTTGTGCAACATTTCAGCAGAAAACAAATAGAATTTGGGCCACATTTCAGCAGAAATCAAACGCAATTTGGGCCGTATTTCAGCAGAAATGAAACGCAATTTGGGCCACATTTCAGCAGAAATCAAACGCAATTTGGGCACATTTTCAGCAGAAATGAAACGCAATTTGGGCCACATTTCAGTAGAAATCAAACGCAATTATGGCACATTTTCAGCAGAAATCAAACGCAATTATGGCACATTTTCAGCAGAAATCAAACGCAATTAGGGCCACATTTTAGCAGAAATCAAACGCAATTTGGGCACATTTTCAGCAGAAATCAAACGCAATTGGGGCCACATTTCAGCAGAAAACAAACGCAATTTGGGCACATTTTCAGCAGAAATCAAATGCAAACTGGGCCACATTTCAGCAGAAATCAAACGCAATTTGGGCACATTTTCAGCAGAAATCAAACGCAATTATGGCACATTTTCAGCAGAAATCAAACGCAATTAGGGCCACATTTCAGCAGAAATCAAACGCAATTTGGGCACATTTTCAGCAGAAATCAAACGCAATTAGGGCACATTTTCAGCAGAAATCAAACGCAAATTGGGCCACATTTCAGCAGAAATCAAACGCAATTTGGGCACATTTTCAGCAGAAATCAAACGCAATTATGGCACATTTTTAGCAGAAATCAAACGCAATTAGGGCCACATTTTAGCAGAAATCAAACGCAATTTGGACACATTTTCAGCAGAAATCAAACGCAATTATGGCACATTTTCAGCAGAAATCAAACGCAATTAGGGCCACATTTCAGCAGAAATCAAAAGCAATTTGGGCACATTTTCAGCAGAAATCAAACGCAAATTGGGCCACATTTCAGCAGAAATCAAACGCAATTTGGGCACATTTTCAGCAGAAATCAAACGCAATTATGGCACATTTTCAGCAGAAATCAAACGCAATTAGGGCCACATTTCAGCAGAAATCAAACGCAATTTGGGCACATTTTCAGCAGAAATCAAACGCAATTAGGGCACATTTTCAGCAGAAATCAAATGCAATTAGGGCACAGTTCAGCAGAAATCAAACGCAATTAGGGCACAGTTCATCAGAAATCAAACGCAATTAGGGCACATTTTCAGCAGAAATCAAACACAATTAGGGCACAGTTCAGCAGAAATCAAACACAATTAGGGCACAGTTCAGCAGAAATCAAACACAATTAGGGAACAGTTCAGCAGAAATCAAACACAATTAGGGCACAGTTCAGCAGAAATCAAACACAATTAGGGAACAGTTCAGCAGATATCAAACGCAATTAGGGCACATTTTCAGAGCTGCAAAAAGAAAATAATTTACTCACCTGGCACTGGCAGAAGTCTTCTCTCCCCGTCTCCTCTCCTGGCCGGCTCCTCAGGCGCGCAGTTCCCACGGAGCTCCCTCCCTCCTCCAATCTCCCGCGCTGATTGAATCAGGGCTACGGGAAGATGGCCACCCGAAGCCCTGTACTGGAGGCATAGTCTCCAGAGCAGGGCTTTGGCGGCAGCCATCTTCCCGTAGCCCTGCCCTACTCTGCTCTGCCAGCCCCGCGGGGCTGCGGGAAAACAGTGACGTCACGCCGACGTCACTGAGCCACCGAGGCCCCTACGATCTTGAGGCCCCAAGTGACCGCTTGGTTCGCTTTATGCCTCGCGGCGCCCCTGGGAGCAGGTAAGGTACTGACAGTACAAATGACTGAATAGTTAAACTAGACCTTTCCAGATGAGCTGGGAAGGTAATAGCAGCACAAATGTCTGAATAGTTTAGCAAGACCTTTCCAGAGGAGCTGGGAAGGTAATAACAGCACAAGTGGCTGAATAGTTTAGCAAGACCTTTCCAGAGGAGCTGGGAAGGTAATAACAGCACAAGTGACTGAATAGTTTAGCAAGACCTTTCCAGAGGAGCTGGCAAGGTATTAACAGCACCAGTGACTAAATAGTTTAGCAAGACTTTGTCAGAGGAGCTGGCAAGGTACTAACAGTCACTGGAGCTTATACTAGTGAGTCTGAACCTAACCAGAAGAGCTGGTGGGTTCTAATGGCCAGAGCACCTCACCAGTGGCTAGGGCCCACTGGTAAGTAGAGTAGTCAGACAGGCTAAGTACGATAACAGGCAGGCAGAGACAGTACCAAAACGGCAGGCAAGAGAGTAGTTAATATCAGGCAGAGGTTCAGCACTAAAGTCAGAAAGGCAGAGGTACAGAATCGTTTAGCAAAGCAAGGTCAGAGAGTAGCCAGAATCATACACATGTTATCAGAAATACAATGTAATAATAACTAACTATAGATAGATGTATATTGCAAACACTGCATATACATCTATCATCAACAGGAACCTCACTAGGTCTGAGCGCTAACACGAGTGTATTCGCAACAGCAGACAAGTTACCAATGAACAGTGAAAGCTTAACAAGCCGAGGAGAGCCCAGCGCCACGCCCCCTAGCAATCAGCCAATCCTAGCGGCGCGAGTCACTCCTGACGTCAGCCGACCGGCCGGTCATCTAACGCCTTCTTCCAGCATAAAGGTCCTGTCTCCGCGCGCGCCTGCGCAATACAGAGACCCTATGAGCCAGAGACAATGCCGTTCCCGACATGCTGGACGCCGCTGGGACGGATAAGGCCTGTGAACAGGGAACAAAGGCGGCTGCGGATCTATCCTGCGCATCCGCAGCCGCCACAATTTCAGACGTTACACTGACAAGCTAGGTTGGTAAAAAGAGAAATAATTGAGACAGGAACACAAGAGCTTAACTTCCTAATGTAATCTTTCCCTAATCATCTGTGAGGAAAAATGAGCAGCAATGTACAGCAGGCACAAGACCTCATATAATTGTCAAGAAAGAAATCAGTTGATAGCACGTAGGGATGCTCATTCGGATTTCGCGGAAATGAAATTTCTGAATTTCCAATTGGAAATCCGAATTCCCGAGCGGAAATCGGATTTCTGCAGAAATACTGCATTACTGCAATTTGGTAATTGTAGCCCAATAACTGAACTTGAAATCAATGGACTAATCAGAGAATGCAGAAACAACTCGGAAGTATTTGGCCAAGCAGAGAATGCAAAATATGACAAAAAAAACACTACTCAGAAATCGGAAATCCAAACTCGGAAATCGGATTTCTGTAGAAATACCGCAATACCACAACTTGGTAAGTGTAGCCAATCACAGAACTCGGAAGCATTGGACCAATCAGAGAATGCAGAGTCAACTCGGAAGTATTTGGCCAATGAGAGAATGCAAAAAATAACCCAAAATACCACTACTCAGAAATCAGAATGTTATAAACCTCACAGACAGCAGAGCTTGTGACCACTCTGTACAGCACACACAGGAGATGATACAGCAAGTATCAAACAATGGTGTTTATTCAGCAAGAGCAAAAATATATACAACAGTGAATAATAATGCCACATACACACCACACAGGCTAAATACTATCAGTGACAGGACTATATACACTATATACAGATCCAAGAATGAAGTACCAAATCATTATCAAGGGAAAGTCAAGACAAGCACAAAATCACAAACCAGGAGAGCAATACAATAAAAAATCAGAATCCAGAGACAAGGTAAATAAACAGGCAAGAGGTCAGACCAGGAAATCAGGAACAAGCAATGGGACCAGGAGTTCAGGCAGCTGGCAGCAAGCAGAGGCCTATAGAACTGAAGCTCTGGTAAAGTCTGTAGCAGGGTGGAGACTTTAAATAGGCTTACTGCAGCTGGCTGCATAATTGCAGCGAAAGTCCTGCTGAGGACATCTAGTGGTAAGTAGTGGATATGCCAGGCAGTCCAAGATGCCATCTACTAGTGTTGGGCGAACACCTGGATGTTCGGGTTCGCGAACGTTCGCAGAACATGGCCGCGATGTTCGGGTGTTCGCGCCGAACTCCAAACATAATGGAAGTCAATGGGGACCCGAACTTTCGTGCTTTGTAAAGCTTCCTTACATGCTACATACCCCAAATTTGCAGGGTATGTGCACCTTGGGAGTGGGTACAAGAGGAAAAAAAATATTTGAAAAAGCTTTCAAATAAGCTTATAGTTTTTGAGAAAATTGATTGTAAAGTTTCAAAGGAAAAAATGTCGTTTAAATGCGGAAAATGTCATTTTTCTTTGCACAGGTAACATGCTTTTTGTCGCCATGCAGTCATAAATGTAATACAGATAAGAGGTTCCAGGAAAAGGGACCGGTAACGCTAACCCAGCAGCAGCACACGTGATGGAACAGGAGGAGGGCGGCGCAGGAGGAGAAGGCCACGCTTTGAGACACAACAACCCAGGCCTTGCATGAGGACAAGAAGTGTGCGGATAGCAATTTGCTTTTTGTCGGCATGCAGTCATAAATGTAATACAGATAAGAGGTTCCGTAAAAAGGGACCGGCAATGCTAAGCCAGCAGCAGCACACGTGATGGAACAGGAGGAGGCGCAGGAGGAGAAGGCCATGCTTTCAGGCGCAACCCAGGCCTTGCATGAGGACAAGAAGCGTGCGGATAGCAATGCATTTTGTCGCCATGCAGTCATAAATGTAATACAGATGAGAGGTTCAATAAACAGGGACCGGAAACGCTAACCCATCACAGATGTTCATTGTTCATGTAACTTGGTTGGGGTCCGGGAGTGTTGCGTAGTCGTTTCCAATCCAGGATTGATTCATTTTAATTTGAGTCAGACGGTCTGCATTTTCTGTGGAGAGGCGGATACGCCGATCTGTGACAATGCCTCCGGCAGCACTGAAACAGCGTTCCGACATAACGCTGGCTGCCGGGCAAGCCAGCACCTATGTTGCGAACATTGCCAGTTCGTGCCAGGTGTCTAGCTTCGATACCCAATAGTTGAAGGGTGCAGATGGATTGTTCAACACAGCTACGCCATCTGACATGTAGTCCTTGACCATCTTCTCCAGGCGATCGGTGTTGGACGTGGATCTGCACGCTTGCTGTTCTGTGGGCTGCTGCATGGGTGTCAGAAAATTTTCCCACTCCAAGGACACTGCCGATACCATTCCCTTTTGGGCACTAGCTGCGGCTTGTGTTGTTTGCTGCCCTCCTGGTCGTCCTGGGTTTGCGGAAGTCAGTCTGTCGGCGTACAACTGGCTAGAGGAGGGGGAGGATGCCAATCTCCTCTCTAAAGTCTCCACAAGGGCCTGCTGGTATTCTTCCATTTTGACCTGTCTGACTCTTTCTTCAAGCAGTTTTGGAACATTGTGTTTGTACCGTGGATCCAGAAGGGTATAAACCCAGTAATTGGTGTTGTCCAAAATGCGCACAATGCGTGGGTCGCGTTCAATGCAGTCTAGCATGAATTGAGCCATGTGTGCCAGAGTCCTGCCAGAATCCTCATCATCCTCTTGTGAGCGTTGTGATAGTTGTGATGCATCATAGTCGTCACCTTCTTCCTGGTCTGCTTCTGCTGACCATTCGCGCTGAATTGTGGAAGTCCAACATGCACCGCTCTGGCCCTTGTCAGTGGTGGCATGAAATTCCTGCTCCAACTCCAGCTGTTCCTCTTCCTCTTCTTCGTCATAGCTGCAGGGGCCAGCGTTTCCTGAGGCAGATGGCCTGATGTTGGTATCATCACGCTGATCGTTTTCTCCTTCAGATTCCCCCAGTTGCATCATGACAGCTGTTTCCTTGATTTTCAACATTGACTTCTTCAGTAAACACAGCAGTGGTATGGTAATGCTGACTGAAGAGTTGTCACTGCTCACAAGCATCATGGATTGCTCAAAATTTTGGAGGACTTGGCAGAGGTCCAACATGGTGGCCCAATCGGATCCACAGAAGCTTGGCAGCTGTCCGGATGCGCCTCGGTACTGCGCCATCATGTACTGGACCACTGCACTCTTCTGCTCGCAAAAGCGGGCTAGCATGTGCAGCGTAGAATTCCAGCGCGTAAGGACACCACACAGCAAGCGATGGTGGGGGAGATTGAAGCGCTCCTGCATCTTGGCGAGTGCCTCCGAAGCAGTACTGGAATTTCTACAATGTTTGGCCACTCGTCGCACCTTCAACAGAAGATCGGTTACGCCTGGGTATGTCCTCAGGAACCGCTGAACTACTAGGTTCATCACGTGCGCCGGCAAGGGATGTGTGTCAGCTTAGCCAACCTTAAAGCGCGAATGAGATTACTCCCATTATCACACACAACCATGCCCGGTTTCAGGTCCAGCGGTGCCAGCCACAAATCCGTCTGTTCCTTTATTCCCCTCCAAATTTCCTCCCCTGTGTGCTGCTTATCCCCAAGGCAGATCAGCTTCAGCAACGCTTGCTGACGCATGCCAACAGCTGTGCTGCACTGCTTCCACGATCCTACTGCTGCTGGGTTAGCGTTTCCGGATGAGGTACAGCTTTGAGATGCGTTGGAGGAGAAGGAGTCAGAGAGGTAGGTGCTGCTGTTGTTATCCAGTGGGAGGGACGGCGGTGCAGCTGTTTGCGGCGTAGGCAACACCCGCGCTGTAGCAGGTGAGGAATCGCTGCCAGGCTCCACAAGGTTCACCCAGTGCGCGGTAAGGGAGATGTATCGACCCTGGCCGAACGCACTCGTCCAGGTGTCAGTGGTGAGGTGAACCTTGCAGGCAACGGCATTCTTCAAGCTTCAGGTTATTTTGCTTACCACGTGCTCATGCAACTCAGGCACTGCAGAGTGCGCAAAGTGGTAGCGGCTGGGAACCACGTAACGTGGGATGGCCACTGACATCATGCCCTTGAAGCTGTTTGTCTCCACCACTCGATATGGCAGCATTTCACAGGCCAGAAGCTTGGCTATGCTGGCTGTTAGTGCCTCGGCCCGGGGGTCATTTGCTGGCAATTTCCTCTTGCGCTCAAACATCTCCGAGACAGACAACTGAACTGTAGGGCTGCACACTGAAGGGCTGTTGGTTGTTGTGTTTGATGAAGACTGGGAGACCTCAAGAGCACTATTCCGGAAAGTGACAGTGTCAGCGTCGTCTGATGTTTGTGAATGTTGTTGTGAACCACGCAATGGCTGGGCTACTGCTGCTGCTGAGGAGGGTCTGGTGGTGAGTCTGGTGACCCCAAGGGAGGCAGTGTTGCTGGTACCCTGTCCTGCCGCGTTTGCCCACAGAGTGGGATGTTTGGATACCATGTGGCGGGTCATGCTGGTGGTGGAGAGGTTGTTAATATTTTTCCCCCTGCTCAGGCGGGTCTTGCACACCTTGCAAATCACCATGGTACCATCCTCACTGCAGTCTTCAAAGAAAGGCCAGACTTTGGAGCACCTGCCTTGCTGGCGATTTCTGTTTGCGCCTCTTTTGCGTCTCACTTGAACTTCCACGCTTGTGGTGCCTGCAATTTCACGCCGCCTACCTTGTGGCACAAGGCGAACTCGTGCAGCAGTGGGTTCTTCAACAGACTCATCTGTGCTACTACGACGGCGATGTTCTCCTTCACATACAAAATCTGGGTCTCTGTCCACATTGTCCAAACCCTCCTCTTCCATCTCCTCAAACTCGTCATATGTGATTGTGGGCCGCCGCCGTGGAGTAGAGCTCCCTAGAACAACCTCTGCGCAGCTCACTCCAACGTCGTCTTCCAGATCTTCTCGGCCGACCTCCTGCAATTGAAACCCCTCCTACCCAACTTGCTCTGGGATTTGGGTTTCAAAGTCCTCGGACTCGCCTTGCATTTCAGTGCGCGGTGCATTTCCCACAGTAAATGGTTGTGAATTCGGGCACAACATTTCTGGCTGTTCCATTGACCTTTGAAAGGTGGAAGTTTGTTGGGCTGGGAATAGCTCCTGCGAATACCCCATTGTGTCCTGAGGAAATTCTTCGGACTGGTTATTTGGCAGTTGTATGCGTGGTGTCGCTGCCGGTTGTGTCAGCTTTGTGCCCACTGGCTCCTTGTAACTGGCTGAGGACTCAGACCTCGTGCGTGATGTGCTGCTGATGTGCTGGTGCTGCTTAACCCACTGCTGGACGCTTGAGAGGTCATCCAATTAATTATCTGGTCCTGTTCTTTTGGATTTGTGAGGGTTGATTTCCTGGACAACATGGGCGGTATTGAGTGGGTTTTCTTCGGTGCTCCACTGTGGCCTGTACGTGAACCGTCAGGGGAAACACCTCTTCCCTTGCCCCTCCCTCTTTCACAGGATTTCTTCTTCATTTCACTTATCCTTAAAGTACAGAAGAAGAAGAAACAACGGAGCACTCCTTGGTGCATTAACTTTTTAATCTTGAAAAACACGCAACATAAATACACTTACAGTGTGTTGATGAAAAGTGCGCTTGTCAGGCCTGCGGGCGGTCCTTTCTCTGCTCCTGTGCCTGGCCAAGACGCGGTGGGCGAATCCTGGTGCGCTGGAGCCGTATGACGTCAGGACGCGTTTCGACGTAACCACGCCTTCGTCAGCTGACGAAGGCGTGGTTACGCCGAAACGCGTCGTGACGTCATATGGCTCCAGCGCACCAGGCTTCGCCCACCGCGTGTCACTCCCGCCGATACCACCGCTCCTGCTGTCCCGGCCAGGCACAGGAGCAGAGAAAGGACCGCCCGCAGGCCTGACAAGCGCACTTTTCATCAACACACTAAGTGTATTTATGTTACGTGTTTTTCAAGATTAAAAAGTTAATGCACCAAGGAGCGCTCCGTTGTTTCTTCTTCTTCTGTTACCTAGGATTACTGGCGCCACCCAGCTAAAAGGAGCAGCACACTTACACCTTCTTAGTACCAGCACAGCGCAGGTTACTTTCTACCTTTGTATACTTAAAGTACACGCTGACTGGCAGCAGTACAGTGGCAGTACAGAAATGCTATATAGTGGTGGGTGAGCGGTGTACTACTATTCCCAGCAGCGACACAGAGCACAATGCTATACAGTGGTGGGTGAGCGGTGTACTACTGTTCCCAGCAGCGACACAGAGCACAATGCTATACAGTGGTGGGTGAGCGGTGTACTACTATTCCCAGCAGCGACACAGAGCACAATGCTATACAGTGGTGGGTGAGCAGTGTACTACTGTTCCCAGCAGCGACACAGAGCAGAATGCTATACAGTGGTGGGTGAGCGGTGTACTACTATTCCCAGCAGCGACACAGAGCACAATGCTATACAGTGGTGGGTGAGCAGTGTACTACTGTTCCCAGCAGCGACACAGAGCACAATGCTATACAGTGGTGGGTGAGCGGTGTACTACTATTCCCAGCAGCGACACAGAGCACAATGCTATACAGTGGTGGGTGAGCGGTGTACTACTATTCCCAGCAGCGACACAGAGCACAATGCTATACAGTGGTGGGTGAGCGGTGTACTACTATTCCCAGCAGCGACACAGAGCACAATGCTATACAGTGGTGGGTGAGCGGTGTACTACTATTCCAAGCAGCGACACAGAGCACAATGCTATACAGTGGTGGGTGAGCGGTGTACTACTATTCCCAGCAGCGACACAGAGCACAATGCTATACAGTGGTGGGTGAGCGGTGTACTACTATTCCCAGCAGCGACACAGAGCACAATGCTATACAGTGGTGGGTGAGCGGTGTACTACTATTCCCAGCAGCGACACAGAGCACAATGCTATACAGTGGTGGGTGAGCGGTGTACTACTATTCCCAGCAGCGACACAAAGCACAATGCTATACAGTGGTGGGTGAGCGGTGTACTACTATTCCCAGCAGCGACACAGAGCACAATGCTATACAGTGGTGGGTGAGCGGTGTACTACTATTCCCAGCAGCGACACAGAGCACAATGCTATACAGTGGTGGGTGAGCAGTGTACTACTGTTCCCAGCAGCGACACAGAGCACAATGCTATACAGTGGTGGGTGAGCGGTGTACTACTATTCCCAGCAGCGACACAGAGCACAATGCTATACAGTGGTGGGTGAGCGGTGTACTACTGTTCCCAGCAGCGACACAGAGCACAATGCTATACAGTGGTGGGTGAGCGGTGTACTACTATTCCCAGCAGCGACACAGAGCACAATGCTATACAGTGGTGGGTGAGCGGTGTACTACTGTTCCCAGCAGCGACACAGAGCACAATGCTATACAGTGGTGGGTGAGCGGTGTACTACTGTTCCCAGCAGAGACACAGAGTGGCAGTAAACACAATGATATATAGTGTGGGTGAGCGGTGTACTACTGTTCCCAGCAGCGACACAATGACTGGGGGGACCCTGGCTAGCCTGGCTGGAGAGAGAACTACCCTGCCTGCCAACCCAAAGCTAAACCCACAGACAAATGGCGGAGAAATGACGTGGATCGGGTATTTATTTACCCGAACCACGTGACCCGTTCGGCCAATCAGAGCGCGTTCGGGTCCGAACCACGTGACCCGTTCGGCCAATCACATCGCTAGCTGAACGTTCGGGGAACGTTCGGCCATGCGCTCTTAGTTCGGCCATATGGCCGAACGGTTTGGCCGAACACCATCAGGTGTTCGGTCGAACTCGAACATCACCCGAACAGGGTGATGTTCTGCAGAACCCGAACAGTGGCAAACACTGTTCGCCCAACACTACCATCCACAGGTAGGACATGGAATTGCAGGTTTCCTAACACAGAAATCCGAACTCGGAAATCGGAAACTGATCGGAAATCAATGGAATCTGTAATCGGCATTGGTGGAAATCGGAATTTCTGCGGAACATTTTCAACCATCCCTAATAGTGAGAGAGGAACCTTCTCTACGGTGTCATTTCTGACCAATATGGTTCCCCGGGGAAGGTGAGTCAACCCCTCTTTCCCATGTGCACAAACACGCACCAACACTACATATGAGTTCATGCTAATTTTATGATAGGATTTGGAAGGTTTAACCACTTTCTGCAAAATGGGCATTTATAAATGTCCTATTTGTGCACATTTAATGCACAAAGAACATTTATATAAGTCCATGTGTGCCGCGACGCATGCATGCATTTGCTCCCTTCAGCTCAAGGCATGAAGTGATTAAGGTAAGTGTTACTAATAGATCAGTAGGTTAGGGGTAACATCTTGTACTGTTCAATGGAGGGGGAAAAAGGATGAAAGCCAGGCATCAGCAGTGTCCTGTGACCATGAGAACCAAAACCAAACACTGTAGAATAATATATTAAAAAACATATATATATATATATATATATATATATATATATATATATATATATATATATATAATTTATTTATTTTTTTGAGTAGAAGACAGCATTCATGTTTTGCAGTACTGGGTCCCTGTTTAAATCTGGGCAAGGACACAATTTGCATGGGGTTTATATGTTCTCCTGGTATTTGGTCTGATTTCCTCTGAGTACTTTGGCCACATTCCAAAAACATACTGATAAGTTATATCTTCCTTTCCAAATTAGTTCAACGCAAGAAACACACACTAGATGGCTGAGAAAGCAATACAGGACTATCTTGGCCAAGAATCCAACATGTGTACAAACGTCCCCCAACATTGCATAAAGATCCAGCATGGTGTAGCTTTAGTGACCATGACATCAAGACCAAATTCCCCTACTTATGTTGGAAGGCGCGCCATCATCTACCACCAAATTGTTTCTAAAGTCCCAATCAGGTAACAGTAGTTGTGCGTAGAAGATGTCATTGTTATATAAATGCATAATAATGTATAGCTCTGTTAGGCATCAGCTTCCCTTTTTCATGTATTGCTCTATTTGAAGCCTTCCTTTACATATGTAGCAACCCCTATTTCATGTCCAGGTGCCCCCTTGATCTGCAGCTGTCCAAGGCCTTTGTGTCCTTTCCAAAAATCCAGCCCTGCACATATTGTTCTTGTAATCCACCACATGCAACATACAGTTTCTTTTATTTATGTAAGCATATAAATTGTGATCAGGAGACAATGTAGTCTAGTCAATTTCTTGTCTGTACCAATTTTTCATACAAGATGCAAAAAACAACTTCCTCTTCAAAAGAATCCACACATGCCACTTATAATTCAACAGGATGCAATTAACTGGAGGCAAAAGATGATAAGAGGCAAAGAAACAGCAACAATACCAGTTTGTTTTTACTGTCAGCTCCCGGACGATTATATCCCACTAGCATGTTAAGGCCTGATGAAGAGCCACCCTTAACCTGAAACTAACTATTTCTAACCATTTCTTTGTCTCCTATCATCTTTTGCCTCCAGTTAATTGCATCCTGTTGTATTATAAGTGGCATGTGTGGATTCTTTTGAAGATAAATTTTCTTTTGCATCTTGTGTGAAGAACCGGTGCAATAAAGAAACTGACTGCAGACTACGTTGTTTCCTGATCACTTTTATATCCTGATATAAATACAAGAAATTGGATTTCCTCCAACAACACAAACATACTGCCAAGGTTCAGTTTCTTTTCTAAACTGGTTCTACCTTTGTCTGTGCTGATATGTGTTACTGCGGAACTTAGATTAAATTCCAAGTTCATTTGTGAGCAGGTAGTGATTCGAGCAATCTATTTACTGTTTTAAGTCAAGCAGAATTTGTTGAATAAAACAAATGAAAAATTAGGCTGCCCTGTGGTAAACCGGTCGGCTTGCAGTCTGAGCATTCAGCCTTTTGACTCGTGTTATTTTATACTGATTAAATAAAAGCTATATTTTACCTCATAGACCTTAGAGGTGATTCATCTTTGCAGTTTGCAATTGCTAAATTCATCTGTTGTATTGCTGCAGTTCTCCTATGAGTCATCGGAATTGCCAACTCATCTCTTTAATTGTGGACAACATGAATTACGGAGATTCTGCAAACGTATAAATCTAGGTAACTCTTTACTTAGAATGGACTAGTCCCAGATCCTATACAGCCGGATAAGGCTGATAGGTCGGAGACAGAAATGCAGAAACTTTTTGGGCAGTTACGACCATATGATGCTCACCAATATCTTTCCCCATTGATTTTAATTGATTGGGTTGTATATTATTATTATTATTATTATTATTATTATTACCATATTCTGTAAACCTCTATTCTGTATCCTGATCTTTGTATCAGTCAGTTAGTCATTGGAGGTTGTTTGATTAAAATACGGCAGTGGCTCAATTTCATGTGAACTGGAAATGTCTATATCTGCCAGAAAGGCTACTCAGTATATTTGTAGCAACTATGCAAATCCCCCAGGGGCTTCTCACTAAGTTCAATGGAACCACTGACATTTGCCAGAGATTTCTCATTATGGGCCTGATGCACTAAACTCTGGTAAAGTTGTCATGCACAGGGAGCTCACATCAATGTTGCCATTACTAGCGTAGATGGAGCATTGGCTGTTAATCTATTAGTGCCATGTGTGTTACCATCATAGCATGTGCAGTGCTATGGTAATGTTTTTTACCTCACGCATTGCCATTGCAACGCATGCCTTGACTCAGGAACGTGAATGGCGCTAATGGAATCATGGCTGGTGCTCCCCCTGCACTAGTAACAATAAAATTGCAAAGCGTTCCCTGCACACAGCAATTTTATTGGAGTTTAGTGAATCAGGCCCTATATGTCTTGAGCTGACTACATCTAATATAGGCTGCTCAATATATGCACTAGATCTAGCTACTCACAAACGTCATTGGATCTGGCAATGTGTACTGGAGTCTGCTCACTTAATGCCTGTAGCTAGTGACATCTGCCAGAGATTGTTCATTATATGTCTAGATCTGGCTACATCTATATACATGGCAATTGGCTGCATCTTGCAAAGGCCCTTTCTTCATGTGCAATATAGCTCTGCCAGGTGGTGCTCAGTTTGTGTGAGCTAACTACTATGTGCATTGGAGACTACTACACCTGACAAATGTAGATAATAGTATAACAGAGGCGCCAACAGGATAAAAAAACACTAAAAGAACTTAAACACCAATTTTTTATCCTCTTGGCGCCTCTGTTATCCTATTATCTACATCAAGTCCACCATTGGTGGAGGGTTGTACCCTTCCTTCTTTTACTACAGAGAGCGACTTTTTAATCCTGAGTGGGGTCAGGACAATCTTCCCACCTGCTTTGACAGTGGTTGCCTACTTGGTAACCCTAGATTGTGAGTATTAAATTAATATTATTACTCTTCCAATTATACATTACCAGTACATACTACACTATATTGGGCTCTTGGTGTTCTCTCTTTTTCTACACCTGACAGATGTTTCTCACAATGTACACTGGGGCTCTCTGCAATTTGCCAGAAGCTGCTCCCTTTAGGCAATGGGGTTGGTTACAATTGCCAGTAGATGCTCTCTTTAGGCATTTTGGACCACCATATAGAGGATCTCTGTATACTAGAGATGTGCACATTTTCGCGTGATTAAAGCACACTAAAACATGGACTTTTTTCTGGAGTTTATAAACCTTTTCCGTTTCTGATTTTCAAACTTTATTTCTAACTTCTTTCCCTTTTGTTACAGGGAATATGTGAGATATGAATTTTGGGAAGCTTCTGGAAATTGTATTTAGGAGATTCCAGACTTGGTGAGAAAACATATTTACTGTAGATCATAAGGGACTCTGATCATGACAATAATTAGTTCATTAACTTTAAACTTCTAAATTTAAAGTGACTGTAAATTTTTGAAAAAATACAAAATAACAAAATGGAATGAGCCCACCAGAGATCCCAAGAGAATAGTAGTCCAGTCATGTACTTTAAAGGTTTGCAGGAACATGAGTCAGAGAATGGGAGATACAAAGAAACAAATCAAGACCTCTAAATAGTGCAGTATGCTGATATATTGGATGAAATCCTATATACATGAAATTATACTCACAAAGGCGGGTTGCCTCTCAAGCAACCACTGTATTGGTAGGTGGGGAGATTAGACCCAACCCCACTTGGGTTAAAGACTTTTTAATGTTGGATGAGAGGCGTGTCATTCATATTTTTCCTCCAAGGAATCCCCTGAACTGTTGATGAGCCCCAACTGTAGACACTTTGCTATTAACAACATCCTAAGTCTTGCTGATAAGGCTAATTCACCCACATCCGTCCAATCCTGAGGCTTTGTGATAACCATTCAAGAACCCTAGTAAGGGGTGGTGGGTAAAAAGTGTTTTTTGTAGTTGCCGCCCACTCTCTAGTTTAGGTCTCAAAATACCCAAATGAAGATGTGGTGACCCCCCCACTTACTAGGGAGAAGCCTGAATAAAACCTGTCTCAGTCTTAGCTCTGGTACCCCTGCTTGTCTTCTCAAACTCAGAGTATAACCCTTAGGTAAGGTCATCAACAGTGGCTCAACCCAAACCTTATCATGGGCGGTGACCTTAATCCTAATCCTATCTGGATAAATTTCAGTGGTGTACTCATCCTAATCAAATGGGGCTACAACAGAGGGTGAATTTATTTATCCCAAAACACCTAACATCAAAGAAGAGTAGACTATTACCTAAATTTGACAGTCAGTCTATGGCACCTTATGCTTAATGCTTTTCCTAACTAATCTGAACCCACCAGCCCTACATTTTCTAAAATATCACACAATTACTTACCTAAAGCCCCATGTATTTCACCCAGACATCCCCCCCCCCCCCACACACACACACACTACCCATTGCTTCTTCTTCTTCTTACTTTGGGTTTCATCCCTAGGCATCCTAGATTATCAGTCTCCATTAAGGACAGTAGAAACTGTTGAATTCAATACACAGAGCATCATCTGGAGTATGGGGATGTGATTGACACAGCTTGCTTGTGTTACCTCTTTTTAAGAACACAATTAAGAAACATATTTGTATAATTTACCATAAATGAAATCAGTAGCAATCCATATACCAATACATTAAATGAGAATTTGTCCTTTAACCACTTGCTCTCCTCTAGAACAAGTATCTATGCCCCTAGAAACTGTAATTGAGCTCCCAGGGGCATAGATACTTGTCCCTCACTGTTTCTGCCCGGCGTGCACCTGTGGCATCACACAGTATTGCACAGATTGGTGAATGAGAACATATACAGGTAGTCCCCGCTTAACTAATGAGATAGGGACTGTAGGTTTGTTCTTAACCTGAATCTGTTCTTAAGCCGGAACACTGTGCCATATCTGTCCTTGTACCTCCTTTGTGACCCCTGTGCCTCCAGTGTCCCCCTCTGTGTCACCTCTTCCCTCTGTACCTGCTTATACAAGTTTAAAAGCCATTTTTTCTTTGAATTTTTTAAAATTGATTTCTCAAAAACTACAAGTCCAATTTGACATTTTTATTTTTGACATGGAAACACAGAATCCATACCGTTCGTAATGGTGGGTCGTTTGTAAGTCGGGCGTTTGTAAGTCGGGGACTACCTGAATTCCCAAAGCCGATCTAAATGTCTATAGTGTCAATGATTACTGTTGCAATGAATAACAGTAATCATTACATTGAAATGACAGTAACTGGAGCTGGAGCTGTGTTTCTACCCAGACAGGAAAATACGTGGCCAAAAATAATATTTCAATAAAATATGAATTTCCTATCCCTATAACCTACCCATTAACCCATTATGCTACTTCCATGCTCCCACATAACACAATTGTAAAAAAACAAAACAAAAAACTAGTGACAGAATTTAAAATACAATACATAAATTGTCACCTCAAGGACTTATTATTATGTTATTGATACAATGAGAAAACCAAAATCACAAAATGGAAAAAATACACCTTTATCTCTAAATATTTTATAATTTAAATGTTGTAATAATTCAGACAAAATAGATTGATGGGTTTTATACAGTAGCACATTTTATTTTAACACTATAATGGCTGAAAACTGAGAGATAACGAATGTTTAAAATTCATATAAAATAAAATAATTCTTAGCAAAAAGTACCACCCAAAGAAAGCCCAATTTGTGGCGACCCCCCCCCAATGTTTAGATCATATGATCATGTGATAAGCAGTGATACCGTTATTGCTGAATGAATGGACACAGCACTGAAATGTGAAAATTGCTTTGGATTGTAAGGGGAAAACTCCTTAGAAGTGAAATGATTAAGACCGAAAGCTTGATAGCTGTGCTAAAAACAAAACATGAAATTCCGTTTTACTTAAAGAGAATCTGCATTGTCAAATTTCATATAAAATAAACCTACCATTCCGTTTGGGGACATCTCCTAGTCCCCTCTCTCATGTTTTCGCCGCTCCCCGCCGCATTTAACAATTAAAAAATAAGTTTTAAAAATCTGTTTATAAACAAAAAAAATGGCCGCCAAAACCGGCAGTACGTCAGTGGAGCGGGTGCCCGCCTGACATCTCTGTGTTCACGATCCGTGCACGAGAGGAGCGCAGGTTAGAGCTGTATGCCCTCTCTGATGCTTGATCGTTATCAGCGCACATGCCTTCTCTGAACCAGCTGATATACACAGATCAGTTATTGTAAGCTCAGAAGTATTGCAGCCGGACGTACCAAGAGAGAGGCAAGCCCAGGCAGCTCCTTTCAAAGACAGAGGTAGATGTCTCACGGGCAAAGATTATAAAAATCAGCTCTCTTCTTGGTCAGCAGCCTCACAGTCATCTCTCACTGACAAGTTGAGAGAGCAGAGACGCTGCCTAATGTAAATAACAAACACTCACACACACAGGCGCTAGCATAGAGGGGCATGGAGGAGGCGTGGAGGGGGGCCTGCCTAACAGATAAACATCACTGAAGAGTCAGCCCCATTCCAGAGACAGGGCGACAAATCCAACAGAAGATAGATAAGTTGATTTATTACACTCACTCTGCAACTAAAAAGTGCTTCAGTAAGCCAGATCACGTTAGATTAGGTATAGGAACCTTTAGGATCGAAGAAATAAGGATGAAAATTTTGTTACAGAGTCTCTTTAATACTGAATATAATAATAATAATGAAAATCTTCAAACTGTGTAACTGCTTTAGGTATGGCTTATGTCTGATATGAGAGATAATTCTCTGACTTTTGAACAATGAACCCATGAAAGAGCTGCTATAAGGAAGAAGATACTCATAGTAATTGTACATAACCGTAGCCTTGTGCAAACCCTTGTTATTAATTGTGTTTATCTGCTGCCGTGGTGTGCACCTGATAAGGGGCTTTTGTCACTGAGGTAGTGTGTAACCACAGGAGAGTTTCAATCATGCCACGGCAACGAGGAAAACTGCATGTTCAGCCGTGCTGCAAAGTAACATATTTTCAGAATTTGGAAGCTCTTCAAAGTGCTGTCACACATATAATTTATGTGTGGGCTTATTTATTTATTAGCCAAAAGCAAATACAGCTTGACCAAACGATAGTGCAGCAGACATTGAACTCATCATGTAGAAACGACGGGTCTTTCTCTGATGCCAAGACCAAGACAGGGAAAAAATGTTGAACAGATGACACTATTGCAAAGATTTATTTAGCTGACAAGTCAGCTCAGTACTTTTGCAGCCAGGTTGTCCCAGCAGCGGTTTTTGGAATATAAAATAGATCTGGAAGAATAAGAAAAAGAGAAAAAAATTGAGTTTTATCGCAACTTAACAGGTCACAAACAGTATAGCTTAATTTAGTTTATTTTTGTTTGCTTACACATATCCAAACCAAATACTGCTTTTCTGCTGCATTTGTTTACTCTTGCATTGAAAAAAATTGAATATTTTTTAAAATATTTTTTTTCTTACCGGTATATAAGTTTTTTCATAATATTTTGTACTATGTTCAAATATTATATGTGAAGACTTCATCAATCTAAGAAAACTATATATATATACTGTATTAGGGGTCATGGGCTTGATTTATTCAACACCAGGATGCAATATCCGTAGAGTTAATTAACATATGGTATTATTCCTTAACTACTTACTACTTGAAATCTACGCCCTGTTTTGATGGCTATCTGGCTGCCAGGGCGTAGATTTCAATTCACCGCCGCTGTGCACATCCGCCGTTTTCGTTGCTCCCGCCATTCTCAATGATGAATCCCCGCCATCTCCTGTCGCAGCTCACTCGCTCTGCCTGTCTCTATGATGGTAGAGTTCCTGTGAGCAGGTCAGGAGTTGATTTAATTGGCTCCAGACCCTGTCTTTCGATGTAAGCAACTCCCATTGGCTAAAAGTGAAAGACAGGTAGTGTTGAGCCGAAATTTTCGAAATTTCGCGTTACTATAATTACGCATGCGAAATTTGCTATTACGATGCGAAATTATGGTAGCGTAATTGCCATTAAAATCGTAATTGAAAATATTGTAAGCGTAATTTTCAACTCGTAATTTCGCGTTTCGTTCATATTTTTTTTCGCGTTTTCGTCTGCATGGCGAATTTTGATGCGAAATATCACTACATTGCGAATTTTATATGCGTAACGCGAAAACGACGCGAAAATTAATGCTTACAGTAATATGAACTATCGCGAAATTACGTTATGTAACTACGCTTGCAAACGGTTGCATGCAAGGCAAACGTAATTTCGCGATACCCACTGTAATGCAAAAATTACACGAAAATTACGCTTACGCGGAATTTCGCGAAATCCTTCTTCATTACGATTATGTACTTACGGCCATAATCGTAATTACACTAATTACGCGAAATTTCACGAAATCGTAATTAAGTCATTACGCTCATCTCTAAAGACAGGGCCAGGAGCCAATGAAAGCAGCTCCTGGCTGGCTCACAGGAACTCTGCCATCATAGAGACAGCAGAATGGGTGGCCAAGGTTTCCGACGTGCAACGGTGACAGCGGTTGCGGCTGGTGTGTGCAGCGATTTGTCAGGATTCTGCCATTTCTGTACCAGCGGTCTCTGGTCCTTAAAGGGGCAGAGGCCGCTGGTACTTAAAGTGACCCTCCGGACTAAAAATCGACTCAGCAGCACTGAAAAGGCTTGGTGTTTCTTTAACAGTTTCACAGCATCAGAACTGTGTTTCTCTTATACAAGCCTCATTTTTAGCTGCACAGAGGAAAACTGCCCGGGCTTTTTTCCCCTGATGCTGTGCAAAGGATGATGGGATTTCTGATGTTGTTCTCGTTCTGCTGTTTTGGTGCAATTTTTTTCTTTTTACATTTTAAATTTGACATTTGAAGCCTAGTGTGTGCAGCTGGGAGGGGTAATCAGGACACAGGACAGTTGGAACTGTGTCTCCTGCTCCCTGTCACCTCCTTTCAACCAAAAAGATGGCTGCCCCATGACAAAGATGGCAGCCCCCATGAATCACAAACATTTGCCTGTTCTTTTAAAACAGGGTGTGTAAGAGATTATATTACCTATCTATTCTAATT
Organism: Hyperolius riggenbachi; assembly: GCF_040937935.1. Taxonomy (NCBI): domain Eukaryota; kingdom Metazoa; phylum Chordata; class Amphibia; order Anura; family Hyperoliidae; genus Hyperolius; species Hyperolius riggenbachi. Next base: position 132,726,440 of record NC_090652.1, on the reverse strand, counting down.
AACATAACTAATGTAACTTGATGACAGTATGTTTGTTTAGGCTGAAGTTCCCCTTTAAGTGGTTAATCAGAGAGGCTAATGGGGTTAGATAAGTAGATATGGTGAGGCAGTCAATATTAGAAGATTGCCTCATATAAGTACTAGTATGTCACCTTGCTTTGTATGGTTCTGTCACCAGCCCTATATTCCAATGCTCTATGGGGTAGCATGGAGGGCAGCCTCAATAAAATCCTGAGGCCTTCCTCTTATTAGGTAAATACCTCTTTTTGAACCTGAGCTTTGGCTCATGTTCCCTTTGAAGTATAGTAATCTTAAATGAGCCTGGACTTAAAAAAAAAGTGGCTGTGTTTTTGGAGCATATAAGTATATATACATTTGCATGCTAGTGTTTTAAGTTGTACTGGCAGATACCATGATAAACTGTGTACAGCATGAAAAGTTTTCTAAAGTGTTTTTGAACCTTTGCAGCAGTTTACATAATAGACTTGTGTCAGTTTTTTCATGATGTGCCTCCTGAGGATCCAAAAATCATGATCATCTATTATTCACTTAGCCGTGTCCCATGCATACAGGGATTTTCCAGATTCTCTCAATTTGTTAAACTTACTATGTAATGTAGATGATAAAATCCACAACTCTCCACAATTTTATGTTTAAGAATGTTGTTTTTTAAATTTTTGAACTATTTTTAGCCTTATTTTTTTGCCTTCTTCCCAACTTTTTTGCTGATACCAAACTCAAGAGGAGCATATATCTAGTATGATAAATCATACTGATACTTCTAAGTTACAAAATTTGATGTGTTGTATGTACTATTTTCTAATTGAAAGAATTGAAATTTCCGCATTTCGAATCAGATATGGGCTTACCACAGTGGCAATTGGAAATTGGTCTCGAAAAGTTGGTGGCATAACGGCAGTTCCGCAACTCCAAAATTTAAGCCCAATCGCAAAGCTCTAAAGTGTTGGTCCAATCACAGGCTGCAGAATTTTTCTGTGGAAATTGGAACACCGTGGATAATTTTACCCAGTTCTTCCCCTTGTATGCAAATGTGATGATGTGATCATGTGCATGCCCATGCTTTAACAAAGGCACCAGAAGCAGGAGAGGCTACAAAAGGCCTCAAAGATTGTTCAGAAGGAACAAGAGTTGTTCATTCAGCAAAGACATTAATAATCCCGCTATGTAGCCATATTAATTTTTTTTCAGAGTCCTTCTTTAACTCTTCATCTGTTTTAATATTTTATTATACCAAAAGTGCTCAATACAATTCCCAATATTGTATACACACTCAAATACATATGGTAGTTATATTGTATGTTAAAAATATGTTTTCCTCATTACTATTTTCTAAACTATTAGAAATTGTGCATTGTAACATTGAGAAAAAGTACAAGATCATTATTATTTTATTTATACAATCTCTTTGCGGGACTACCTAATTGAAAGAAACTGTCACATTTTTCTTTAATTTGAATATGAAATTTTGCTCTTAAACTTAATTGGCAGCATTTCAATGCCATCAGCATTAAAACTGTCTGTTCTTCAGTTCTTGCTTTCTATTGATATACCAATGTGGATTTACATTACAATGCATACCTCAGACTCAGCAAGCTGCACTATATATTTCATAACCTGGACTGAATTTTAGAATTTCTTTGCGATATTATGAGAATTCGCTCTGTAGCAGACCTGGCATTTTTGGGTGACAGCCAGAAATAGTTGCTTTAGCATGCATATTTAATTTAGGCTTCACAGTTTCAGCACTTCCGATTTTGTTCAAATGGGAAGCCAACCAGTAACATCTACATTATACTTTCTATGTGAAGCACAAACTTTTGTTAGAAATTAGGATGATTTAATATGATCCTACGCACTGGAACAACACGTTCTTTAGACAGATTTTTATATTTTTGATAACTGTTCATCCAACAGACACAAATAAAGTAGTCAGACGAGGGAAGGAAATAGCTGGAGTCATCTGTCCTTAAAGGTGTTCACACACCTAATTCGTTTTTCAGGCATTTTTTTGATCACTGTGTGCAAATCTGCCAATGCTGGATTGGACCCAATTAGTAAATTAAGACTGAATTTGGGCAGTTTATTAATCAAAAGTACACATGGTTAGGAAGCGCCCCATTGTAGTATGCAATGCGTAAACATGGGTAATGAAACAACCTTACCTCAGGTTGGAAGGGTTAAAGATAATATTTTATTGGACACAGGAAAAGATATTGCATTTCATGGGGCCTGCCCGCTTCCTCGGGTCTACAGTACAGTGTCTGATGCAGCTTCACGCATGGTCTGGGAGCACCTATAATGGATTGTTTTATCACCCACGCTTACATGGGGTAACATTTTTTGTACAGTTTTCCTCTCCCCCCATGGGTTTCCCGTTGGATAATTAACCAGTGGTCTTTTTCTGCATTGTGACTCAACCTATCCTAAAAAGGATACCCAATCCGCATAGAGATGGACTTATCCACCTGTCTATCCACCTGTTATCCACATTTATTCCTTGCCTGGAAATATTACACTACCTAACACTCCTGGTGTTTTCCCTTTCCTTTTTTCCTTTCCTGGTTCCTGAGGTTTATCACCCCAATTTCGACCCGACATCCCTCATATCGATCAAAAGTGTAATAGTCACAGATCTGTGTACCGCAGTACAATGCTAGTGGATGCAGCAGTTGAATCAGTTATCAATCAAGTTTCTGTGTAACTATTTGCTGTAAGGGATGTCTATATAATGACTTGACATGATTTAAATCTTCTTTGTTTCTACTTACACATTTGCACCGGCCTATTCATTAGACAGGCTGTACAAGGATGAGTACAGTTGAACCATTGCAGTGCTGTTAAACACATCACTACAGCATTTGGCAAAGAAGCCTCTCTTTTACTGCAGAGGTTGGCAAAGGAACAGGATGATTAAGAACAGCTACAGTAATTGTTCTCATGATTCCTTATAAACTGCTGATGCTTTTTTTTCTCCATTTGTCCTAGCTCTTTATAGATGCATTGCCTAACATAAAATGCAAGCCCTGTCTTATAGAAGTAGGAAAGAGCTTCTGTCCTTACAGTCATGGGGGTGGCACCTGGCAGTGGTCAAAAGGGTATCTTCCCTATGGAAAATAGTGTGATTGACAAGACATATAGAAAGTGTACATTAAAAAAAAAATCCATAAATTTGGGCACCATGTGAAGCTATGTTACCGATCTTCTACTGTTTGGAACTAGATACGGTAATAAAGATAGTAGAATAGCAGTAATTTAACAGATGTTCTACCATCACTTTACCTTACCTTTCTCTTACGCTAACCCTCCACTACCTATGTCTAACACTAACCTCCCCCAACCTATGACTAACTCTAACCTACCCCTACCTACACTTAACACTAACCCCCACCTATGTCCACTTTGCTTTCCCAATATCAAGTGTACTGCATCCGCTATTTACTGCTGTAATCACTATAACCAGTTGGCTGTAGCCACTATTTTTTGCATTTGTAGTTTTTGCTACAATTGCTTTACTTTTTTGATACCAAGTGACTGCAGCTACTATTTATTGATGTAGCCGGTGTAATCACTTTGCAGTAGTTGCAAATTTTTTCTTTTTGCACTATCTGCTCTAACTGCTTTGCTTTTCAGGTACCAAATGTGCTGCAGCTGCTATTTATTGCTATAGCCACTACAAACGGCTTGTTGTAGCACTTCATTTTTCTGTGCATCCAAATGTCTGTCTTGGTGCCTGGTTGCCGCTAATTAACATTATATTCAATAGCGGCACCCAAATTGTCCAGTAGCTGCATACACTTAATTGTCTGCTTCCATACAGAAAGGATAAAACTAGACAGCATTAGCCATGCTCTCTGTTTATTTATGTATTTATTTTATATTTTGCCTTCAGTAGGCATGTAATGTCGCTTAATGAAATTGGAGATTTCTGAAACACAACAAATCACTGAATTCTGTCTTGTAAATAGTTCATTTTAGAATCTAGATGTTTTGAAATGCTGGCAGTGCAAATTTCAAACAATCTATTTAGACAAAACAATCATAAACAATTTATATGGCAAACAAAACAGAGCGTGAAATCATCAAATATCGATGTTGAATTGGTGTCTAGACTGCCAGTCCCATAATTCTGAGAATAGCTTTACCAATGGATTCTTTTGGGTGATATTATTCATATGCAAGTTTACCCTATTATCTCTTTATATATATAAATATTTCTAACATTGATTTGAAAAGATATTGGATATATGAAACTATGTACTAACTCCTGCATATCAAGTCACCAGACTCTGCCACCATAGACCAGCTGCCAGAACTGTTACAAGGTGAACAATCCATTTATTTCTCTCTAGATCAAATGTGCAAGTAAAATGTAGCTACTTAAAACTCTCTTGAGTCTCTTATTTAAACCACAGAGAAATATACATTGCTAGCTGGAAAATGATCACAGTTGCTCTCTGAAACGCAAGTTGTGTATGGAAACATGCATGTTGGATAGGATCAGGTGACATCTGACTGTGAAAGAATTCTGGGAAAATAATAAAATCTAAATAAATAGAGCATAAATAAATAACTTAATGCCTTGCTTTTCCTCTTAGAAGGTATTTTTTTCTGATCTGATACAAGAGATTCATACTACCATCAGCCCCCCCCCCCCCCCTGCAGAACTTTGATGGAGCCCCCTCATTGTGCACACCCCTTCCCCTGCCCTTGGTGTCCTCCACAGATTGGGTCCCATTTCACCGGGGCATAAAGCAATGAGGCCATCAGGATCTTCATACAAAAGGAAGAAGTTCCACACAATGTCTGTAGCATGGGTAGTCCAACTTTATTAAGGGCTCTTGCACACTAACTACATTCATTTCCGATTCCAATTTGCAATTTTTAATCGGTATTGCATGCTGCATTTTTTCAGCGTTTTTCTTCTTATTTTGATAGCATCCGGGGAAAATCGGAATCGCAAATCGGATTTGCAGTGTGCAGGGGGCCTTAATAAGGTTAAGGCCTCTTGTACACTACATGCGATTCTGATTTGCGATTTTGACACGATTTTACATGCGATCCCATTCTACATTTTTCTTTTTGTTTTGATAGCATCCATGGAAAATCAGAATCGCAAATTGGAATAAATGGGCTTTGCAGTGTGCAGGGGGCCTAAGGCCTCTTGCACACTACATGCAATTCTGATTCCGATTTCTAATTGGTACTACATGCATGCTGCATTTTTTCCTGCATTTTACTTTTTCTTTTGATAGCATCCAGAGAAAATCAGAATCACAAATTGGATTTACAGTGTGCAGGGGGCCTTAAACCCATACAGCCAGGTAACTGACATGTTTAGGACCTACTGGTCCTTAAAGTGGATCCGAGATGAACTTTTACACATTGCATAATTGTGTTCCTTACATATAGTTCATAGGGCATTCCTCAAGCCAAATACTTTTTTCTTTTTGTTTTAATACTCTAATTCCCTATAAACTAAACAGCTTCTCTAAAACGCCAAGGCACTCAGACGTATGTAGCAAGGGCTTATGGGAGCTCTGTCTGGGCAGGAGGAGGAGGCTACTAGCCAGTGATTTCAGAGGCAGAGGGGAGGAGGAGGAGGAGGAGGGAGTGAGCTGAGGGCTGGAGATGCAGTTGCAGATTACCTGTGTGATGATGACAAACAGAACATGGCTGCGCTCATTGTATCACAGGAATAATTAATCATATTATATTGAAGCTGTGTGCAGCTAGATATGCTGTATAAACTATCTCAGTAAGGAGAAGAAAGGTCCGCACTTGTCGTGAGAAGTAACTTTTATTGAAAGGACGTATCCATAACAGCTGTTACGGAAAGAAGCTTTATGGATTTTTCAAATGAATACCAGGTCTCCGCATGGTTTGAATGCCAGGTGGGACTTGGCAGCCATCATATGACTTTGGCACACATCCCCCCCCCCCTTATATGGGTTCTCCCTCCATGTCCCATTCCCCTGTGATTTCTTCCACTTAAGAGTCATCACCTGTTTTTTTTGTTAATGTGCCTGACAACTTTCCAATTAGAATGTTTTAATGTTGCTTCCATCAATTTGCAGGATTTAATATGTTCCATATTTTATCTTATGTGTTTTATATTTTTGTATATTTGAATGTTTTTACATGAGTAGATTTGGTTCATGTGTAGATTATCCGCGTGTATTTGCCCATCTTTATGTGCTCCTCCCTCTCTTGGGTGGAGTGATGGGTGGACACAATGCACTGGGATTCCTACTTATATGGCCATTTAGCCAAAGTATTGTTAGCTATGATCACGGACAGATAGTCCTAAACATGTTAGCTACTTAGATGTTGCCCTGGCTGTTATGGATACGTCCTTTCAGAAAAAGTTACTTCTCACGACAAGTGCGGACCTTTCTTCTCCTTACTGTGATTTCGTGGATTTGCTGGCCAGGTCGTGCACTGTCAGAGAAGTGGTGGGATGTAGCGGTGTTCACCTTGCCATAAGTAAACTATCTCAACTTTAGATAAGATATATAGACAAGTTACTTGTTATAGTTAGTTTTTCATCTCGGATCCACTTTAAGCATTTAAGCCACTTGGATGTATCTGCTATGTCCAAAAGGATGCTGCGCACTCCCGCGGCCGATTATGCGCACCCCTGCGCACTCCCGTGCCACTGCCCATTAGCCCGGAGATCAATAAATGGGAACGCAGTTCCCGTTCATTGATCTAAGTCCCCATTAGAAAGACAGACGGCTTCTATAAGAAGCCGCGATCTTTCTAAAGAAAAAAAAGTTACACATCCTCCCCTCACTTCCTGTAAGCATGATCAGCTGTTTACAGGAAGAAAAGAAAAAAAAAAGACTGCGGCCATCTTGTGGCCAAATAGTAAAACTACATCTACATACATTTTTTTTTAATAAACACAATCAGTTACATTTAAAATTAACTGTTTACCTCCCACACTCGCAAAAATCCCCAAATAAATTATAAAAAAAAAATTACAATAAAAATAAATAAATAGTTACCTAAGGGTCTAAACTTTTTTAATATGCATGTCAAGAGGGTTACATAGTTACATAGTTATATAGTTATTCTGGTTGAAAAAAGACATACATCCATCGAGTTCAACCAGAGAACAAAATACAACACCAGCCTGCTCCCTCACATATACCTGTTGATCCAGAGGAAGGCAAAAAATATTACTATCCTTTTTTAAATTATAAGGTTGTAAATAGTGATGGACACAAAACTGAAAAAATGCATCTTTATTTCCAAATAAAATATTGGCGCCATACATTGTGATAAGGATATAATTTAAATGGTGTAATAACCAGGACAAATGGGCAAATACAATATGTGGGTTTTAATTATAATTATGGTAGCATGTATTGTTTTCAAGCTATAATGGCAGAAAACTGAGAAATAACGATTTTTTCCCATTTTTATCGTAATATTCCTGTTAAAATGCATTTAGAAAAAAATAATTCTTAGCAAAATGTACCACCCAAAGAAAGCCTAATTGGTGGCAGAAAAAACAAGATATAGATCAATTAATTGTGATAAGTAGTGATACATTTATTGGCGAATGTATTGGCGAATGAATGGGAGGTGAATCTTGCTCAGATGCATAAGGTGAAAAACGACTGAAGGCTGAAGTGGTTAAAGGATACCTGAACTGACATGTGACATGATGAGATAGACATGTGTATGTACAGTGCCTAGCACACAAATAACTGCTGTGTTCCTTGTTTTTCTTTCTCTGCCTGAAAGAGTTAAATATCAGGCATATAAGTGGCTGACTCAGTCCTGACTCAGAGAGGAAGTGACTACAGTGTGACCCTCAGTGATAAAAAAAATGCACCTTTTTACCTCTTTCTTGCTCTCAGAAGCCATTTTCTGCTAGGAAAGTGTTTTATAGTTGGAATTTCTTTTCAGTAAGGGTCACACTGTAGTCACTTCCTGTCTGAGTCACGACTGAGTCAGCCACCTACATACCTGATATTTAACTCTTTCAGGCAGAGAAAAAAAAAAGGAACACAGCATAGTTATGTGTGTGCTAGGCACTGTACATACACATGTCTATCTCATCATGTCACACGTCACTTCGGGTATCCTTTAATAGAGATGGCCCGAAAGGTTCGCCGGCGAACGGTTCCCGGCGAACTTCCGGTTGTTCGCGATCGTGGAGAACCGCAAACTTTTCCGGAAGTTCGGTTCGCCCCCATAATGCACCATTAGGGTCAACTTTGACCCTCTACATCACAGTCAGCAGGCACATTGTAGCCAATCAGGCTACACTCCCTCCTGGAGCCCCACCTCCCTTATAAAAGGCAGGCACCACCAGCCATTATACTCCCTTGTGTGCCTGAAGGGACAGCTGCTGCAGACTCTCTCATGGGGAAAGATTAGTTAGGCTCTTGTAGGCTTGTTAGCTGGCTCCTTGCTGATTGTTATTGCTAAAATAGCACCCCACAACAGCTCTTTTGAGAGCTGATCTTGTTCTTGTGATCTATTTTTTCTGTGTGTCCCTCTGACACTTGTGTTGCATAGACAGCCTTGATAATTCATACTGTGTGTGTGCCACTGCCAGGCCCAGCACATTCAGTGACTACCTGTGTGTGTGACAGGTGCACATTGTAATACCCATTACTGCATATACCTACCTACCTGTTGTTCACAGTGCACCCACCTACCTCGGGATGTGCATGCCATGCCTGCTGCCTTCCTTGGATGTGTGGTGGTGGTAGCCATTTCTTAGGCTCCCACTCCGGACCGGAATCGAATCAGGATTCCCTGGCCATTACTCGTGGTCACTCGCAATGGCAGACTTGCACTCCATAAAAGATTCTCGTGGCAGGTACTGAACAGCAAGCAGAACAAGTATTTAAAAAAATAGATGTAAGCTTTAACAATGGTAGAGAAAGAACCATCGAAAGTTGATAAGGCAGTCAGATATTACCTGACATCACTGAGTGAGGAAGAGCAATCTTGCCATGGTGCGCACCAGTCCAGCACGGCCGTCACTACGCAGACAGCTTTTTGCGGTGCGTTACACAGGGAGTTTGGTGTGTCAGTGTGAAGCAGTACTCTAATTAAACTCCCTGATTGATGTATACACATGCAAGATGTTTTAAAGCACTTTAGGCCTGCAATTTAGCATTCAACGTGATTTCGGCCCTTAAAATGCTGCTTTGCGTCAAATCCAGATTTTTCCCTGGGATGTGTATCCCACTCCGCCATGCCCCCCTCCAGGTGTTAGACCCCTTGAAACATCTTTTCCATCACTTTTGTGGCCAGCATTAATTTTTCTAGTTTTCCAATTTCGCCTCCCCATTAAAGTCTATTGCGGTTCGCGAAAGTTTGCACGAACCGAAATTTCGCGGGAGGTCCGCGAACCCGGTTCGCTGACCGAAAATCTGAGGTTTTGGCCATCTATAGTGGTTAATCATAACTATGATTAAGGACCAGTAGGTCAAGCATGTTAGTTACCTAGTTACCTGGCTGTATGGGTTTTAAACTGATTTAATAAAGCTGGACTACCTTTGCTAAAGACATCGTGTGGAACTCCTTCCTTTTCTATGTCTATGGGTCTAAGTCACGTTTAAAAGAAGAAATACAGGCGCTGTTCCAATTCAACAATAGCCTCTATAGGTTGTTTCACCCGCTGCTCAGGACAACCGTAACCATATCCACAATAGGTATCAAAGATGCCAAGTAAATATCCACAGCGCTGGGTGATCAAATAAATATCTGCAGCACCACAGTGTACAGACAGATTCTCAAACAGTGACCATCACCAGGGATAAAATCAACAACAGGTCACTTAGTAATCCTTTAAAAGCATCAAGTTTTAATCAAAGATAAAAATAGCACATATACAATAACTTACTTCGAGGGTCCTTTTGACAGGGACCCTTAGTGTAATCACGCGTATAGTGTATACCAATACACTTCAGAAAATCTTATATCCTTTTATTAATTTGCCCAGTCTCCAGTTCCGACCGGTTTCGGCCTTCCGCCGTCGTCAGGGAACACTGGAGACTGAGCTACTGGGCAAATATATAAGTAATTACCTTATCGGTAAAGGATCGAGGCCGCCGCGGGCTCAAACACCGGCTTTCCATCTCGCCGGTAAACTCAAGCTCTGATTGGTCCAGAGCATCACATGGGTCTAGCGCAGGGATTCCTGGGATTAGCATACGTCACCCAGGAAATCCCTCTGCGCTTGCTATTGGCAGAGCCAACGTCTGTAATGATGTGGCATTGCACTATAGGGTACATTAAAAAACAGATCTCCATCTATGCAGTGAGTGGGGAGTGCGCCGCTCCAACCTCATCTAAAAATTGTGTATGGGACAAAAAGATAAACAATACATACATATTTACAAACATATGCAATAAAATATATATAAAAATACACAATCTAGCATATAACCCTTAATAAAAACTTATTAATTGCACAAATTCCCAATTCATTCGTAATGTTTGCCATCTAGTGTCCAAATTCAGTATTGTACCTATGATTTGTCTATAAAACAATTAATATGGGTCTAAGTCGCCTGATTCCAGCACTGTCGTAGCAGCAGAGGTGGAGCAGAATTCACATTACTTCCCATCAGGATCTTCACACCCATAACAAGTATAGCCAAGAAAATACCTGATCTGAAGTATAGTCCTCTGTATCGGAGGAAGGGAAGGTTGATAGTTGGGGCCCCTTGCAGTTCTGGGCTCCCCTGCGATTGCAGGTGCTTCTCCCCACTAGTTATGTCACTGGATACATATTGATGGTATTTCTAATCCACCTGATGCAGATAAAATCAAATCACAATCATCATATACCTGCAAAAATGGAGCACAAGTTGGGCTTTAAAAAATAGCACAGCTGGAGGCCTCCTGAAACGCATGCAGAAAATAAACTTTGTTATACCACACGGCAGCTGTCATAGCCATTCTTACATGCACTACTACATTGATAAGTGTTAATCACTAATCCTAATTGCCTGCCAGCTGTTTATACAGTCACACAGAGCAACAGGGAGTTTTGGACATCCTCATTACTGCATAACACTTTGCACTAGCGCAACCTGCCATAGCCTGTGGTGCGGCCGCATAGTGCGGAACTTGCACACAGTTCAGGCAGAGACCTGCAAAGATACAACCACGGATTTCAGCTCTGCCTTCCTACAGAGGAGAATCTGGACACTGCCTAGCCTGGTCCCTGGCCAGAGGGACACATGCGCAGCAGCTGGACAAACCGGTACAGGCTTGCCAGCAACTTTATAAGGTGAGATTACTCCAGGCGTCCCTGCTTTTCCTACCACTGGTTCTCTGAGTGCGCTCTATTTCTTTTCTTTACCATTGAATAATAGAGCCTGTTAATTTGGGTGCCTCATTCGCGACAATACAATTTTTTTAACAGCGCAAACTGTACACTATAATATCGGTGTTTGGGTAAATTGTGGCTTTGCAGTGGTACTAATTAGTGGCTTTTCAGCTGCGCCGGGTGAGTTAAGGTGTTACGGCCACTGTAGTAAGCAGCTTTTACAGGTTCTTGGGTAAATGACTGCTTTATAGGCACTAAAATTAGTGAATATACAACTGCTCCAGTAAATTGTGACTTTACAGAAGCTGTAATTAGCAGCTTTGCAGCTGCTTTGGTAAATTTCTGCTTTATAATCATTGTAGGCACCGTAATTTGTGGCTTTACAGTAACTTGGGTAAATTGCATCTTTATAGCCACTTTAGACACTCTAATTAGTGGCTTTTACAGCCGCTGGGCAAAATTGAGGCTTGTAATTAGCAACTAAACAACTGCTTGGCTGAGGAAGGGCCGTTAATTTTAGGCATGTATAGGGGGAAGGTTAGTGTTAAGAGTAGGTTGGGGGAGGTTAGTGTTAGGCATAGTTACTCTCAAAACAGACCTTTTCAGACAAAGCCATAATTTGCCGTAGGTCTCAATGGAGGCCCGCTGCTTAATCCCCTGACTCTCGTTTGTCCTTTCCTATTGTTTTCTTCCCACTACACTCTAGATTGTAAACTCCCAGGGGCAGAGACATCCTCCTGTTGTTTCTTATTTCATTGTATTTTATCATATGAACATGCACCAGCTTGTGGTATCTCAAACCACACATCAACTTTGTATGACTGTACAGTGTCTTGAACTTCTCATGTATCTATGTTCCCCTATAGTTGTTTTGTAGTATGTACAAAACTACGGTAAATGTTAGCACTATATGAATAATGATTTATTTATAAATAAATAAGTAAATAAATAATAACAGTTAAAGGGAGGTTAGTGTGAGAATTAGGTTACACTGGTGAATAGTAGCATATCGCTATAATTACCAACATTCTACTATAGGGGATTGGGTACAGTAGAATATTGGTAAAATACTTAACAATCAGCATTTCTTCGCAACCAGTTTACTGGGTGAAATAACCCCAATATTAGAATAACTGCTGTATCGAGCACCCCAAATTACTGATCGCTATTTTTACACGTATGCCTGCTGCACATTCAAACACAGGTGGTCATATCCTAGTTACCTTATGCTTAAGCTATATAATAGCCAGGGGCCAGTACTTATATATTAATTCTTGCATCCTGAAAATTCCTCAGCTGGTGTGTATCAGCTGAGTGCTGGTATTCAAATCAAATATGGATGAGCAATGATCCTTTGGTACATTAGGGGCACTGATAAACCATAGTATGACAGCACCAATGACCAAATCAGCATTGACCAGTTTCACTGATTTGTTTATTTTCTACATTCCAATGACTCCCACAAACAAATTTTACGACTTTAGATTCGGCTTCAGCTTTCCTTAATTAGCTTTGTCACTACAGCATAAGGACAACCTTAATCAGTAACTGCAACAGATCCCGCCCCCCCCCCCCAAAAAAAAAAACAATAAACAAACAAAAACAAAACAGTGCTAAGTTGATTTAGAGTTACTATCTGGCTCTGGATAAAAATAGTTATGAAAAAGGGGAGAAATTTATGTATCTATTTTGTACATGTAATTGGTGATCACCACTTCTATAATGTGCTTGTAAACGAAACAGGGTATAGATAGTCACCAACTAACAAAAGACTTGAGTTACAAACATATCATGTATGCCGATAAAGTTGTCCTCATATGCAAAACTGTAGTTCCTGGGTCGCGGCTTAGCTTTTTATTGGAGGAAGCTTACAGAGGCGGGAGTCGTGCAATGGAGGTGGCGGGGGAGGTGCAGGTTGATTAACACATGCCAGGTCACAGCAGGCTAGCGACAAGCAGATTGTCGCTACCCTGGTGCTATTTTTCAGGGGGGACAGCAGAGCCTAGGGGGGATTGGCAGCAGCACCAGAAGGACACAGAGGCATGTAATTGTGCACGGAACATGCCTCTGTGTCCTATTAAGATTTAGCAAAACTGCCTCGGGTTCTCTTTAATTGTGGCCCTTGCTAGATTGAAAACAATAGCTAGATTGAAAAATAGCACTATATATACATATATAACAAATGTCAATAGGGAGGAATACCCTTTTTCTTTTTGCATTGCAGTAATTACTATTATTGTAGTATTAAATGTCTGAATGATCAGTTTGTGGGGTTAAATTATTTGTCGAATAAAATTCTGCTTAAAACCTGAACACGTGTCAGTTATGTTTTACACCGATCAATGAATGTGCACCTTCTTGTATACATAATAGAGGTAATGTATTTTAGTTAGGTTAATCAATTATTTCAGAGAAATTGCTGTGTATAGATAGTATTGTATTACAGATGTGGATTCAAAATGGCAAACTGTTGGTATTAATAATCCTTTCAAAAGAAATTGACCTTGCACTCACAAAGAAGTTCTCTTATCACTTTATTTAATTTAAATAAATTACTTAGCATGGTCTCATCAGCAAATGTTAAATGATGCTTTAAAGTTATGCTCTTTTCTCTTTTTTAATTAGTCAATGAATAACCTTTCTTGCAATCATTTCAAGAAAATTAGTAGATTATTTTGTTCGTTTTTGCCTATAATATGCTCTACATCTCTACTTTTCAATATAATGAAGCTCTAAACGTATACATATTTTAAAGTGGAACGCCACCAAAAACCTGTACCTTTATACAGCGTGGAGAAGAGCTAAATCACTGATGTAGCACTGAAATGGGATTAAATGGATGGTCATTGGCTTAACATACACCTGAAGTGAAAAGTATATGGAAGCTGCCATATTAATTTCCTTTTAAATGATATCAGTTGCCTTGCAGTCCTCTTGATCTTAGCCAACTGGAACTGACAATGTTTGGGGTGGTTTAGTGTTTGACATGAATCTGGACATCAACCCTATTACCAATCTTAAGTAGTAGTTACTAAAAAGTTGTGGAAAAACTAAAAAGGATCCTAAAAAAGCTTATATTATATTATCTTTGTATATATGATCACTGTTCATAAGCAAATGGCAAAGATCAATGTATTTTGCAGAGATTCCCCAGAAAGAAAATGTATGGAAAAGCATAACATTAATCTAATCAGGTGACTGAGTTTTAAGTCTCTGATTAACTGGTCACAATTGTGATTATGTCTCACTTTTTCATGTGATCACATGAGCCGAACAGAAACTTATCATGCATTCCCCATGAATCTATAATAATTTCCTGCTGTATGTATGTGTATCCTTCTGGCCCTTACACTCCACCTCTTGCCCCACCCTGCTGTGATTGGCCACACCATCCTAACTTTGCACACTTGCTTGACCCATAGCGAATACATCTTTATCAAGACTGGAACATTTAGAGCTTTGTATCAGAAACTCCGTTTCTCCAGGTGTGGCAAATAAACAACAACTTGCCTGCTCTGTGCAACAGTCTGTACTGAAAATAAGTGAAGCAGAATACAGATTCCAGACAAGATAATAGTTATACTGTATATGTGTTTTTCAGCCTATTTTAGAAACTTATAGCAGGGTTTGGCTAAAGCAGCTGAGTATATAAACAGAGGATACATTTGCAGCAGGAAGTTAGTTAAGCAGAAGAGCTTGAACAGGAAAGACCTTGTCCAGACATTCCTCAAGCAAGGCAGAAGACTGAAGGCAATTTGGGGATAAATCTTCAATCAGCAAGACAGGAGCCTGACTGTAATCAACAACAACAAAAAAACCAAGCTGCAATCAAAGTTGCTGATGAAGATCACATTCTCAGAGAAGAACCCTGAAGAATTCTAGAAAATTACAGATAATAAAATATTAACACAATCAGCATTTTTATCAACTTTTTTTTATGTATTTTCGGCCAATGTATAAGAGACCTCTGTATATGTTAGCTGGACTGGGGATACTTTTCTGATCACTTCAATTTAAAAAAAAAATCAGATAAAACCATAAAGCCTTACTCCAGTCTTTTGGCACCCAACTGAGCCAGCGAGGTTGCCCAAAAAACTCCCGTTCCCACCAGTAGTTGGTGCAATGCTCAGAAAGGGAGGGGGAGGCTATTTTGCTACTCACTTTCAGGGACACAGACACTACTGTCAGCTAGAGTAAGCTAGTGAACTCCATGCTTGCAAAATCACCGTGCTCATTATCGGCTACTGTAAAAGGAGGCAGTGATATTATGGCGTTAAGGTGAGGCCCGCTCCGCTCATTTTCCTTTTGCATTCTACAGAGCAGAACATAATAAGCATGGTAGAACCCTCATAAACTGCAGTCACTGAGCAAATGAATGTATCACAGAAGTTAGACATAGATTAGACTAGATCCAACTGTTTTTACCTCCCTGGCGGCAACCCCGAGTCAGGATCAGGGCGCAAAGCCGCAGCTCAGAGCGGTAACCCCAAGCCTGAGTCACAGTAGCTGCCACGAGGTCTGTGCAGACTATAGCTGACAGCGGGCATTTCAACTCATCTAACCCAGGATCCAGACACAGGCAGCAATTCTCCTTCTTGTCCTTGGAGGCTCTGCATCCCTCTGGTGAGATCGCTTTTTGTTGTCATGGCGAAAGCCAACAATCTCACTACAGGGTTACAGCAACCCGGAGGACAGAGGGAGAACTACAGCACTGGATTCCAAGGAGGTGAGTAAAGGTGCCCATACACTCGTCAGATTGGCAGCAGATAGATAAGAAATGCATCTGATGATCTATCTGATGCGTTTTTAGAACTTTTTTACCAGGATAGAATTCCAATAGATTTCAGTTTGAAATCTATTGAAATTCGATCTGATGGCATTTTTTTGCCATCAGATTTCCATTAAGGCCAATGCAAACTGATAAGCAATCTCATCAGATCGACCTAAATTTTCCACCCTGCAAGTTCGATGGAAATCCATCGAAATCGAGCAAAATCGGCCGTCGATCGGTCGATTGGCCCACCGATTTGCAATCGATTGATCGATCGATCGATCGGAATCGATCGGTCGGCCAGAAAATCGGCTGAGTGTATGGGCTGCTTTAGTGTAGGGGTTGCCGCAGACCTCAATGCAGTATGATTTTTTTTCCTGGTTTTAGGGTCTGAAAGCATGCAAAAAATTTGCACCGCTTTTAGGCTGTAAAATCCAGAAATAATTATACCGCCAGGGAGGTTAATGAGCTGAATGGCAGCCCAACAGTTTGCATGCTGAAAAACAAAGACGCTCTGATAGTTCTATTCATACAGGTCCACTTTAATTCCTCTGCACAATTTCTTTTCTCAGGTCTTTAAAATACACCCCAGAACATGGTGCAGAGAGTAAATATCAAATGACAAATAGCTACCTTCACTCTTGTCAAGACAAGTACCTGGACTGATATGAAATATTGCTTACAGTAAATTCATTGTATAGTATAAATAAAAGAAAAAATAAATATGTTTGAATGTTGACGTACCTGAAAGTTTTACCATTTTTATGGATAGCAAAGATTCAGACAAACTACGTTAAATATTTATGGTTTGATACATTTGCATACTGAACTTTTGAAAGCTTACAAATTGTAGTAGTAAACACAAATAAATATTTAAGTTACAAGCCAAGCATTTTCCAAAGTTATTTTTATTGGAAACAATGACTTTTAGTTGATTTCCAACTACATAGGGAAAATATCAGAGCTGAGGCTTAATATGCTGATTACATTTCCCTTTCATTTTAAAGTTTAAAGTACTGTGATCACAAGAAATAAAATGCAGTGTTTCCGCTACACAGCAGGCAGTTCCCAATGATATACTACAATAAAGAGTTTGCCCCAGATTACAAGTGTATTTAGCAAACCTCTTCATCCTACGTGACATAAACACATGGTGCTGTGTTTTATTGTGCTAATTCTGAAGTTACTGCTTATCCATATAGTTCTAAATAGCATCTTAACATAATTGGTGGAGTGCTAATTAAGGCCCTGCATACACAACTTTAACAAGAGCATTGAATACATACTGGGCTAATTCTGACCTGTTTGTTGCTCCAAGCAAGGTAACCCTATCATTTTATGTGGCCCTTGAGAGCTTCAACGTGTATCATTGTAATCTGAAACAAGAACAACAACACATTCCCCTCAAGAGGACCACACCAGTGACAGTGTTTCTGACTGAAACATCAGCTTGGTCTGGGGTGCAACAATAACCCATGACCGCCAAACAAGCATGGGGCCCGCACTGGGGATCCTAACCTCTCAATCCCATGTGGCTGATAAGACCACCTTGCAGAGCAGTGCAGCAGAGAAGTGTAATAATTACCTGCTCCAGTGCCAGGGGAGCATTGGGGTTCTTCTGTTCTTACTGGCAGTCACAAGCTTTGTGCTTCCATACCTCCATCTCCCGATCACATGGCATGTCTCAGGAGCCAGAGGTGTGCAGTACCTGCTCCACTATGCTACTCTGCAGAAGGTGAGGACTAGTCCCCCACAGATGCTATAGTTATGCCATTTAATTTAAGACTGTTCAATAAATGTTAAATTCTGATAACATATTTGGCTTACGACATTTTGGCCCCTTACATGATTGAGTTTGACACCCCTGCTATAAACTATAATAAAGTAACTGAAGTACTTTTTCTAGTACAAGTGACATCCCCTGAATGTTTGACAGAAGTGCTTCTAGGATATTAAAAATCCAGAGAACCAAAGAAGATTTAGATGTACAGTGTATATAGTATTCCATGGCAAGGAAACCAGATGTGTTCAGATTGTTGTGTTCTATCTTCTAGAGTTCACATTTCCTGCGTAGTCTCCAGATAATATCTCACCCACAACCTTTGCTTTATGCTGGGTTTACGCCATACAATTTTCTGTTAGATTTACCTGCCAGATAAATAAAGTTCAACATGTTGGAAATGTATCTATCTTACACTCTATCTGCTGAGCAATTAGGCATTGTTCTACTCAGCAGGAGATAAACAGAAGACAATGCACCAGAGATAATGACCATTCTCTACAGAAAATAATCTAATTATGCATTCTAACAGAAAATCTAACAGAAAAATTTAACAGAAGAATCTAACAGAAAATTGTATGGTGTAAACCCAGCATAACACACAACCAAACCTTCTACATCACTAAAATCACCTATTCATATTCAATCACCTATTCATATTCCTCTGGAATTTCCTTACACAACACATTCATCATCCTCCAAAACCCTTTTAGTCAAGAAAAAAATGTAACCTAGATAATTTCCTTCAGCTTGTAATCAATCTCTGCTTCTTATAGATTATGATCTAAAAACCTCATCATCTGGATAGACACGTTATGCATTGCCTTACCTCTTGTTTCTCCTCCATTCCTTTTGATTGCAAGTTCACAAGGGCAAGGCGACCTCCCCTTTGCTTCTTGTAACTTGCTGCGCATCTTGTTGTGCCATTTATGTTGTCTACCAACTCTCGTTCTACCAGTGTTTGCATGATGTACTCACCACAGAAGATTATGGTGCTACGTAATTGCTACATAAATGATTATTATTACTTATAACAACAATAATAACCATCCATGTAAACTAAATTCATCATTAACCTCCCTGGCGTTCAATTTCCCCAGGATTTCTGTGCAAAAATTGGTTCAATTAACTTCAAATAATTTGAAAGCAATTTTTTTTGTACTTAATTTTTTTTTATTGAAATTAATACAGGTTGTTGTATTTAATTTAATTTAAAAAATAGCTTGCCGCCAGGTGTTGATGACACTGTGTGACCCTGGCATCATCAACACCGATCGCCAGGGGAACATGTCATTGCAGGGAGAGAAGCAAATCCGCAGAGGGACATGGAAGAGGACAATGGGAAGCTATCGAAGGCAAGAGGGAATAGCACTCCAATGATGAGCATAAGACCATTATAGCCAGCTATAGGTGCCCCAGTATAGGTAAGTCAGCTATAGGTGCCACATTATAGGTAAGCCAGTTATAGATGCCACATTGTAGGTAAGCCAGCTATAGGTGCCATAGTATAGGTAAGCAAGTTATAGGTGCCATAGTATAGATAAGCCAGCTATAGGTGCTATAGTATATGTAAGCCAGCTATAGGTGTGATAATATACAGTAGATAAGCCAGGTACAAGTGTCCACAGTAAGGCAGCTGTAGGTGCCACCATATAGTTAGCCAGGTATGGGTGTCCCCACCCTTCCTCCCGATCCTCGGCAGCACTGTGAGATGAGCAGGGGGTATTTACTCACTGAGGCTCTCTCCAGCAATGATCACACATTCTCCCCCACCATTCAGGTCTGGACTACGCCTCATTGTTTGGGGGCGTGGCTTGATGACATCATCAGGCTGCATCCCTGTACTGTGAAGATTACCCTGTATGGTGGAGGAGACTGCACAATCATTGCTGTTGAGAGCCTCTGTGAGTAAATAACCCGTGCTCATCTCACAGTGTGCCTGGGGATCAATAGAGAGGGAGAGAAGATTGGAAAGGACGGGGGATCGGGAAGGACAGAGGGAGTGAGGATCGGAATGGAGGGGGGATTGGAAGGAGGGAATGAGAATCAGAAGGGAGGGGGGAGGAAGGGGGGAAATGCCGCCACACTGCTTTGCCCCACCGGCTCCATGTGGGCTTCCCTGGGACTGGTGGATGCATGTTGGCACACTGTCGGTAGCACAGATTGCTACCCACAGTGTGCTGACAGGCATCTATCAGTCCTAGGGAAGCACACAGGAACAAAAAAAAGGGGAGCTGGTGGCACAGAGCAGTTTTAAATCTTCCTTGTGGCATGGATTAGCCTGACTCGTCCTTACTGCTTTTAGAAACTTTTAGCTGGACGAGTCAGGTTCCTCCTTACTGCTAGGGAGGTTAAATGTTTGTTTATATATATCCAATTTAATTGCATTTTTGTCCTGTAATATTTACCAGTAATATATAGTATACCACTTCTTGAGGTTTTGAATTTCGAAACTGTATTCCACCAGTCAGAACACCGAGGGGGTAACTCACCCTCATGGCAGAGGGAATTCACTCACCCTTGTTGCTGCCTCTGGCTGGAGAATTCCATACCATGTTCCATCACGCTGCTAATTTTTCTACTTTGCAGCTGGAAGAGGGAAGTATCAGAAAGATGTAGAGGGGCATGGGGTGCTGTGGCCAGAGGTGGCAACAAGGGTAAGTTAATCCCCTCTGCCACAAAGCCCAAATAGAAATGCTCTGTTTTTCTTCAAGCTCTGGAAGAACACAGTTTTTCAAAGCTTATGTAGATGTATTTGAAAAAATAAAGTTTCTCAATTATCACCTATTATTATCTTAAAATAAAAAGTGCGACTGTTGATAATAAACACAAATTATACTTGGCTATTCATCACACTTATTATAAAACTTAAGTTTTGTTGCTGCTACAATGTATTGTGAAGGTATTTCATTTAGAAATAAAGGTGTATTTTTCTGTAGTATGTACTATTAGGTTTTTATTCTAAACTGCAATGATGATTTAGTCAGTGTTTACCCATTGTAAAATCTTTCCTCTCCCTGATTTACATTCTGACATTTATAACATGGTGACATTTTTACTGCTGGCAGGTGATGTCAGTGGAAGGAGATGCTGATTACTTTTTTGGCAGTTGAAAGCAGCTGTAAACAGCTGTTATTTCCCACAATGAGGCTCCTACAGTGTAATGTCAGAACCATGGTCCTGACATCACACTTTGGGAGTGGTTTCACCACAATATCAGCCATACAGAGCTCCCTGATGATCCGTTTGTGAAAAGGAAAATATTTCTCATGGGAAAGGGGGTATCAGCTACTGACTGGGATGAAGTTCATTTCTTGGTTATGGTTTCACCGTAAAACATGTCTGAAGGTAATTGGGTGGTAGTCGACCGCTTTAGCAAAATGGCCCATTTTGTGCCCCTGAAAGGACTCCCCTCGGCTCAGGAACTGGCCGAATTGTTCATCGTTCACGTCTTCCGGTTGCATGGCATTCCGGAAAACATTGTGTCAGATAGGGGAGTCCAATTTGTGTCTGGATTTTGGAGGGCATTTTGTCATCAAATGGGCATGGAGCTGTCATTCTCATCAGGCTACCACCCACAGACCAATGGGCAAACAGAGAGGGTCAATCAGGCTTTGGAACAATTTTTGAGGTGTTATGTTGCTGGGGCACAGAACGATTGGGTCAAATTCTTGCCTTTCGCGGAGTTTGCACACAATAACTTAAAAAGTTCCTCCTCGGGGTTCCCTCCATTTCAGATAGTAAACGGGAGGTTGCCTAAATTCTCTCCATTGCCAGTGGCCTCCACTCCGTTTCCAGCACTGGAGGATTGGCAGAGGTCACTCAGGGACAATTGGGGAATGGTTAGAGAGAATTTGAAGAAAGCATTTCAAAGTCAAAAGGGTCAAGCGGACAAGAAACGTTCCTTGGAATGGAAGTTTCAGCCAGGGGATTTAGTATGGGTGTCCACACGTCACCTGACCCTGAAGCAGCCATCTGCCAAACTGGGCCCCAGGTTTGTGGGTCCATTTTCTGTGACTAAGAGAATCAACAACGTAACTTATGCCATCGATCTCCCCGCCAGCATGCGTGGGGTGAGATCATTTCACGTGTCCCTGCTCAAGCCGGCAGTTCATGTGGGCCCTACTCCTCCTCCTCCTGTGATGATAGATGACCAACCTGAGTACGAGGTAGAAAAGATATTAGATTCACGCATTGTACAAAACTCAGTACAATATTTGGTGCATTGGAAAGGGTATGGCATTGAGGAGAGACAATGGGTACCGGGGAGTCGCATGCATGCGGACGAATTGAGGAAAGAGTTTCACGCCTTACATCCGGAAAAGCCTGGAAGGAGCTGTCCGGAGTCCACTCCTCGGGGGGGGGGGGGGGGGGGGGGTACTGTTAGGAAACGCGGAAGAGCCGCCGCCATGAGTCAGCGGCAGGCGGCTCTTTCCGCTCATAGCATTGCAGAGCACGGAGAGGCAGCCGCCTCCAACTCAGTCTGAGGCGGCTGTCCTCGTGCAGGGCATGGCGGAGCGCGGAGAAACCGTCGCGTTGGACGCAGCGGTTAGCGCGCATGGCCCCATTGTGGAGGCACCGCTCTGCTGGTGTGGCTGGGACACATAGTCCCTCTAGGTTTAGAGTGACGCGCGCGCGCGCACTCAGGCAGGGTTTATATGACAGCCAGAAGTAGTCAGCTGACCAGGCTGGTCAGCTGACACTGGCTTCATCTTTTCATTGGTCCAGCACTATGGGTGGTGCTGGGCAGTCCTAGGTGTATATATACTTTAGGATGTTCAGTTGGTGGTTGTCTGGCGTTGCGAACACATACGTGGGAGTACTCAGACCTGTAGTCAGATCCTTAAGTGTGCCGGGACCAGCTGGAGCTGTAATCCTACACTTAGCTAGATTCTGTTGATAGCTTAAAGTACTAGTTTGATTGTGATTATCTGTTATGACCCTTTTGCCTGCCTGACTATCCTCCTGAACTCCGATCTTGTACCTTGCCATTGTGATACTCTGTTGCCGTACCCCGGCTCGTCCTTAGACTCTGTTTTCTGCCTCTTGATTTTGTACCTCGATATTTCTGATACCCTGTTGCCGAACCCTGCCTGTACTTTAGACTCCGTCTTTGCCTCCTGATTCTGTACTTTGTCTGTCCGTGTGGTTACGACCTGATCTGCCCGACCTCGAGAACCGACCTTACTGTTAGAGGCGGTTTCCAGTCCTGATAGTGACACTTCCTCTTGAGTGTCACTCTCGTTCTGTCAAATTCATAACATATCCCACATCTGTTCATTTTCTCTGTCAGGATTTTACAAAAATGGTAGTACATGTCATCATAATATCTCACCTAGACAAATGTAATACTCTGCTGTGAACTACCAACTAACAGATGTGTATCCCTCCAGACTGAAATCAGCTGCTCGGCTCTTCCTCCTCTCTCCTCATGCTTCACTTGCTGCTCCTCTTTGCCAAGCTCTTTATTTGCTGCAAACTAACCAGAGGATTTACTTAGAACTCTAAGATACAAAGCTCACCACTATCATTCCCCCATACATCTCCTCTCTAGTCACCAAATACCACCCTAACCGCAACCTCTGCTCTGCACATGATCTTCTGCTATCAATCCATAGAATCACCTCCTCCTCCCATTCCCCCATACAGGACATCTCATGAGCCTCTCCCCTCATCTGTTTCTCTCCAAACCTTCCAAACTTCAAGTGCACCCTTAAAACATACACATTTAGACTAGAATCGAATCTAATCTAGGTCATCCCACTTTTAGCCTCTGCACAAACTCTGCTCTCTGTGTATTTCCCCACCTCTTATTTCCTCCCCATGCCTGTAGATTGTAAGTTCCCAAGAGCAGGGCACTCTCCCTTTTTGTGTCTTGTAAAATGCTGTATGTTTTGTTAATCACCATACAATTGTCACTATCACTTATATTGTCTACCAATTCTGTATTATGTATCAATGTCTGTATTGTTATACATACCAATTTCTGTACTTTATGTACCCTTGTCTGAAAATGATGGCACTATATAAATCATTCATACAAATATTATTACTATTAATATTATGTACTGCCTTTTAGAAGTAAGACGCACCCTGTACACTCTAACTTATCTCTTTTCTGACTGTGTTCAAAGATGAAAGAGACGCCCAATGGAAAGGGAAGGCTATACAGATAATACTGGTAAGATTTGAGTAACACAGTGAAGGACAGCAGTGAGAAGCAAGTAGGACTTGTCACAGTACTTGAAAAAAGACACATCAGTGTAACAGATACAGGCTGATGTAGGCAGCCAGGGAGATCTCAGATTCCTTCAGGGGTAAAATGAATAATGCTTTATAGTTGAATGGTTGTCAAGGGTTTACTTTTTAGGTGATCTGGAATGTCTAAGATGTAAGTTCTTTTAACCTTTAGAAGAAAAACATTTTATATAAAGTCACACAATTCAGCCTTCCTGTGCCTCTGAGGACGGCATATTTTAAAGAACTGAACCTTTCCCAATGAAAACATGTAATTCAAATGGCAAACCATAAAAGATTCCAAACTTTTGGAATGTTTTCTGAAACCGGGTCAGGCTTTAACTTTGGTAATTATGACTATGCTTGTACCGCTGCACTTAAAATTATATTGTTCAGCCAAAGGCAATGCTCATCATACAGTGGGTCTATTTTTAACAAAACTACTCAGAACAGCCAAAAGAAATTCAAGTTCTGCTAAATGTTGCTGTAAAATCAGATTCATCACCCTGAGGGATTAAGAAAAATGCTGAGCCAATTTAGTGACAGGATTTAGTTCATTATTTATCTTTTAGAATGTAAATTATTGATTGCCATGAATTTTTTATTATTTTACTGTCCACTGACTAATTCATAAGAAAAAAACACAACCCTATGTTACGATGAACGGTCTCCCCTGTTTTGTGTACAAGAAGCATCTCCACTGCCTTTGACAGATGATAATCTGTCAAAATGAAAAATTAACACCTGCACTCTTAATTTATCATATTTTGCATCTGTTCTATTAATGGGCATTGCTTTGTTTATTCTGCGGTGTTTTCTGCTACCGCACAGATCACATCACTGCTAAAGTCTATATATTTCTTCTAAAATTCAGCAGAGATGGATGACATTAAGTGCTTATTAAATAACTTTGCAAATGCTGGCATAGTACTGCATAATAGGTTGTGTCGTAAAGTTTACATTCTTGTCTTATAATTTAGAAGTACTGTACACTAAATTCATATCTGAGGCTATTATGAGTCGTTCACACAATTTGCATAGAATGTATGTAAAAATTCTCAAAGTTTGCGAGGGCTTTATAAACTTTTAACTTCATTCACATATATTTACACCAGGACGTCTGTGATGTGTAGCTATACTTAAGAAAAAAGGGCTATAGTATGTTCTAGAAATGAGCAAAACTTAAAGGGAACCTCAACTGAGAGGGATATGGATGTTTTCTTTTAAACAATACCAGTTGCCTGGCAATCCTGCTGATCTTTGGCTACAGTAGTGGCTGAATCACACACCTGAAACAAGCATGCAGCTAATCCAGTCTGACTTCAGTCAGAGCACCTGATCTGCATGCTTGTTGAGGGGCTGTGGCTGAAAGTATTAGAGACACAGGATCAGCAGGGAGTCCGGCAACTGGTAGTATTTTAAAAGGAAAAATCCATATCCTTCTGAGTTTAGGTTCCCTTTAATACTACATGTTATAATAGTACGCACACAGTGCAATATATGCATAATGTTGGGAGATACTTTTAGCTGTAGTTTACATTTAGGCAGAAAGACTATGCTAAAATTATGAGGCCAAACATTAAAAAGAAACACCTCTTTAAGACTTATTGAATTAGTCGGAATCGAACATTAGCAGTAGAAAAGTTCTTAGTCACACCTCAGCATATTATTTCAGTTAATTTTCTCATGCATTTTTTACATTGATTTAATGTGTAATGCAAAGTAAACAAATATTCATGATTTCTAGGCACAACAAATTGCTAGCTGTTAAAGTGGTATGAAATTCAACATTTCCTCTTTGTTCTAAAAATATTATTTATAGCAATAAATCTACAACCATAACATTTTTAAAGCAGAACAGCTTTCAAACAGTTTAACACTTTGTTCTTCAGTGGCGCTCTTAGGGTGGGCACAGCTAAAGTGAGTACACACTTGTCTTTCAGTTTTCTGTGCACGTTTTTCTGCATGAATTTTCTGCACGCCATGGCCCATATGCAATTAACTTTTTCTTCTGAGTTTTCTCCTAAGAGAAAATGTTTTATATTCTCTTTAAAATAATTTTTTATATCACTTTGTAATTGAAAAAGTATCAAAAAGTAGGGGAAAAAGTTCTCTAAAATTACTTTTAGTATTGCATATGGGCCAATGTGTGTTTGTATACAGAACAATGCGTGTTTTTTTTCTCAGCAGCTAATGTAATTGATAGAGAAAACTGACAAAGTGTGCAGAATTATGCTGCAGGAAGTCAGGTATTTTTCTGAATGCGAAAAGGATACCAGATGTGAAAATAGTAAGAGAAAGGTGGGAGCAGGTATATACTATCACCTGTCCTGACCCCTGTCTCTCCCCTGTTCTCCTTTCTGCCCCTACATTATATCTAAAAGGCCCCTTGGACCCTCTTCTGGGTCGGCGAAGTCAGGCTTTACTGCGCAGGCGCTGTCCGGGCTGCACGTGTCCTACAGTGCATGCCCTGGCCGGGAGCTCTTTGCTGGTATGACATCACTGCTTGTATGACATCACTACATCATGCGCATGATGTCATATGCATGTGCAGAGCACTCCCAGCCACGGGTGCGCTGTAGGATGCACGCAGCCTGGCCAGCACTTGCGCAGTAAAGCCTGACTCTGGTGACCTCTTTCTCTTACTATTTTCACATCTGGTATCCTTTAAGTGTGAACTATCCCATTAATTAACATGAGGCCTCAGTCTTTCTGTGCAGAAAATGCACACGAAAACAGTCAAGTGTGTTCCCTGCCTTGAGCTTCTGGCCGCATCCGAGGATGTGATGACGTTATCTTTTGTTTACATTCTTTTGTTTGCTACAGTTAGTATCCAGTCAGCAGCATGCTGACACTGAACTGCACATATTGTAGAACCAGAGAGAGCTGAGAATTGATAACTGTATACAATATAATATATGAATATGGCAGCTATGCAGTAAAATGCAATGGCAGCTTTCAGGGTAGAAAAACTGTACTTTGTGAATTTGTAATTTATAGATAGGCAATATTATTTGTGCACAAAAGCAAATATGGCAACTGTTTGGGTAATAAAAAGTAGAAAAACACATTTTTATTGAATGTTTTGTCAGAGTTTAATCCTGCTTTAAGATCTTTGCATTTATTGGATTCATGCAGGATGTAAAAAAGGCTGTTCCTCCTTTTCTAGCCCTGCCCTCCTTTTCCTGATTGGACCATATCTGTCCCAACATTTGAGCTTTAATGTCTTTGTTCCATGTATGGGCTTGGTAGGATGCTTCAGCCCTCAACATCTTAGTTGTTCAACCAACCCATTCATCAGAAGCTTAAAGGGGCTCCGAGCAGTGCAGAAACTATGGAAAGATGCATATAATTTTAAAGCTCTCTTTCTCCTCTTTCCAATGATATATAAACCGCCACCCTACGCCTTTTAGTTTTCACTATTTTCGCGATTGAAATTGCAGCGGCCGCGATTTCAACCACGAAAATAGAGAAAATTAAAAGGCGTAGGGCGGCAATTTAGGTGTCGCCAGAAAGAGGAGAAAGAGAGCTTTAAAATGATATCCATCTTTCCATAGTTACATTGTATTACACAGGGCGACTTTTTCCTAAAGTCAGCAGCTGCATTCTGCTGAATGGAGCTGCTGACACTGGGGAAAGTGTCGTCCTGTGTAATACAAGTAACTATGGAAAGATGGATATCATTTTAAAGCTCTCTTTCTCCTCTTTCTGGCGACACCTAAATCGTCGCCCTACGCCTTTTAGTTTTCTCTATATTTGTTAATTGCGGTCGCTGCAATTTCAATTGCGAAAATAGTGAAAACTAAAAGGCTTAGGGTGGCGGTTTATATATCATTGGAAAGAGGAGAAAGAGAGCTTTAAAATGATATGCATCTTTCCATTGTTTCTGCACTGCTCGGAGTCCCTTTAATGATTATGATTATGTTTTCTTCAAACATAATCTCAGATATCTATAATGGATTAGAACACTATTCTGGGAATAATATGAGCTCTGTATCTGTGCTGTACGTTGGATGGCAGATATAGGGCAGTCATACACAGTCATATGCCAATCAGTGTTGAATGTTATGGTATTGACCTCTTTCCTACTTTCCTATACTTTAAAAAGCTATACTTAGAATACATTTGATTCATTTTTTTAACGTGCCTTTCCTTTTCTATGGAATTTCTTTTAACCATTGTAATCTCTTATACGGGACTTTTATACCAGATGTCAATAAACAATATAAGGTTTAAAATGCTAATTACTCATCATTTAACTAACCTTCTCTCTTTGGTTTACATAAAACTGTATCCTTTTACTTATTACTAAAATGATATTGTGGTTTGATAAGGGGAAAATAATATTCCAGAATGAATCGAAGAGGAATTGGCACCTACTCCATCTTCAATAAGTCCAAACAGCCAAACTAAATTCAAGGGTACCTGTGAATTTAGAAAAGACAAACGTTATATACTCACATTAGTAGAGAGGAAGTCTGAGGATAATCCAGAACTTAGAACCTTGAAAAAGGCTTTTGGCACTGAGAACTGGTTAACCTATTTTGGTTCCTGGACGTAGAAACTACGTCCAGGAACCATGCGCGCTACCGCACGCTCCCGCGGCCGATCGCGCGCGTGCACATGCGCTCCCGGCCCGCGGTTCGTTAGCCAGGCAATCAGTGAATCGGGCTATGGTGCCCGATCACTGATTCCTCTCCCCCGCTGAAAAAGCGTCAGCTTCTCTCGGAAGCTTCGCCTTTTCTGGCTGTTACCTCCCCCATGCGTCGCTCTAAGCGTGTGTTACGCTTAGAGTGACGTCATGTAAACAAGCTCATGGCCGCCATCTTGTGGCCAAAAAGTAATACTACAACCAAAAGTAAAAATTTTTTTAAATCAACACACATTTACATTTTAAACCTATTGTTTACATCCCACCCTCCCAAAACTACCCAAATAAAATGTTTAATATAAAAAAAAAACATTACAATAAAAAAAAATATATAAATCTACTGGTCTCAACTTTTTAAATATCAATGTAAAGATGATATATTTCTATATTTTTTTTATTTTAAACTTGTAAATAGTGATAGATGCAAAATGGAAAAAATTCACCTTTATTTCCGAATAAAATATTGTCGCCATAAATTGTGATAGGGACATAATTTTAATGGTGTAATAACCGGGACATATGGGCAAATACAATACATGACTTTTAATTATGGAGGCATGTATTATTTTAAAACTATAATGGCTGAAAACTGGGAAATAATGATTTTTTCCGTTTTTTTCTTATTCTTCCTGTTAAAAATGCATTTACAGTAAAGTGGCTCTTAGCAAAATGTACCCCCCAAAGAAAGCCGAATTGGTGGTGGAAAAAACAAGATATAGATCAGTTCATTGTGATAAGTAGTGATAAAGTTATAGGCTAATGAATGGGAGGTGAACATTTCTCAAGTGAAAACAACAGAACGCGAATGGGTTAATGGACAGTAGGAAAGGAGTGGTGGTAAACAGTTCATACTCTCAATGGGAAAGTGTTATTAGTGAGGTCCTGCAAGAATTAGTACTAGGTCCAATCATATTAAGTTTATTTATTGATAGCCTAGTGGATGCAATACAGAGTAATCTTGCCATAAATGTGTTGCATGTATGATCAGGCTTTTCTGGATCCCCATTCTTGAAACAAATCCCTTACTTATACGTGATTGTCATCCAATTACTTGAATGCAACAGGCTCTGATTTGACCTTTGAATTATAATCCAAAGGATTCACCTACTTCTGCTACCTGCAGATACAAAGATAGTAAAAGGAGTGCAGCAGGCGGGCACCACCATATTCGCCATTATAAAAGCTGTGATTAGAGGCAATGGACCCCACTATGTAAAGCCACAATTTTCATAGCCTATGTGCTGCTATTTTATCAGGCGGCTCCGGATGCCCAAATTTCAACCCACCACAATCAGTCGCCATCAGTAGCTATCAGTAGAGATAGGGTTAAGGGTAAGTTATCAGTAGAGGAAATGTAAAGGGCAAGGCATTGGTAAAGGAGGGTTCTGAGTGAGAGTAGGCTTAGGTTAGGTCATATTAAAATACCGGTAAAGATTACTGGTATTTTACTATTCAAATTAACAGTAGATTATAGGTAATTTTACCGATATTCTACTAGCGCCAATCCCCTGCGCTTTTTTTTCCCCAGGCACCTTTATTACATGTACACAGCAGATATGCTGTTGGATAATTTTTTTCTAATAAACATGTGACTGCATATAATTATTTTTTAAATATGCTTAGATTTTCTTCATCTACTTTTAAAACTTGTTTGAAAATCAGATGATTTTTTTAGAAAAGCTTCCATTTTCCACATCCGCAGCCATACAGACTGTTCATTAAGATCTGTAGAGGTCTGAATACCTTATCTTCTGGCTGTCACCTCCTCCACTGACTTTATTGCATTTTGAAAAATAGTTCCAAAATTTCCAAAATAAATCTTTCTTTTCTCTTTCTTTCTTTCTTTCTTTCTTTCTTTCTTTCTTTCTTTTTTTCTTTTCCTTTCTTTCTTTCTTTCTTTCTTTCTTTCTTTCTTTCTTTTTTTCTTTTCTTTCTTTCTTTCTTTCTTTCTTTCTTTCTTTCTTTCTTTCTTTCTTTCTTTCTTTCTTTCTTTCTTTCTTTCTTTCTTTTTTCCTTCTCAATCTTTTTACATTCTCTCACACTGTCCCTTTGTACTGCTCTGTTTCTCTAGCGTTCTTAGTGGGTGAGCATGGCAAAGAATATATTTTTCCATAATTAGTATTTATTATATGCATAGTGTGCACTGAAAGTTTCCTATAAAGTGTTCATGAAAATACTGTATAGAAGGCATAAAAATGAATAATTTTGTCTAGGATATATATATACTGAGATATAACCATCAACAAATATTCATGAACTGTAATGAAGGTTTTTCCCTTACTGAGAAATTTCATATAAGCGGATAAAATATAAACACTGGAGATAGCAAGTGATAAATATAAAAATCACAGCAAAGATATTTTCTTAACATTAACTGACATAATTATAGCTCAGTTAGTAGTCATTACAGTAATTTATTGTAGTATATGTATTCCCCTTTTGCTGGCACTGTTATAGTGAATATAAAATTAATGTATACTGCAAAATGAAATGGGTGTGTTTATGCCTTTCTTTTTACATATATTGTGCGAGAACATTGAGCATCCCTTTGTTGCACTATATATCTCTAACTTCCAAATAAAATTTGCAAATACTTTGGTTATGGCTATACATAAGTCAAGCTATGTGCTGAGAAAGTTTACAGAGAACTGCTTTTTAATATTTGTCTGGAGTCAAAGAAAGACCATATTTCTGTAATTTTTCTCCACTATCCTCAATGCAACTAATTATAGAAAATTGTATTGAATTACATGTATTTCATTTGTCAATCCTAATTCATAAATTGCACATTTATGAAATCTATCACTTAGCACATGCAAAAAAGTAACGGAAAATTTCACAAGATTTAACATATCAAACCTGTCCGGTCTGTAAATCATCTTTCTGGTTGTCCATTATAAGATGTGACCTTGACAATGTTTTTAGAGTAGTTTTTACATTTAACTCTTTCGGCTCCACTGTTGGACTTGGTCCAACAGTGTAGCATTCTCCCCAGCTCCTGATGTTGGGACTATGTCCAAAAAAGAGCAATTTGGCTCCCCCAGGCTACCCTGTTATTGGATCTAATCTAACATGGCATCCGACCTCTCTGATCAAAGTGTTGCACTAGGTCAGACACTTTTATTCCTCCTGGCATTACATTGCACCACATAATGTATATTATTGCATAGGCTTATTTGGGTTCCCGCTGCCATTAGATCTATTCCAACATGATGTCAAGCCCCTCAGGTCAAAGTGTGGGACTAAGCCCAACACTTTGATTGCCTTGGCACTACAAAGTGCTGTGTACTAGCATATCATGCCAATGTGCAGGCATTGTGTGGCAGAACTAAGGCATGTGAGCCTGCACCAGCACCTCCCTCCTCTGATAGATGGGTTCCTTCCAAACACTATTAGAGACTCCCCCGACTTCCCACAGCACACTGGATGGAAAAGTAAGGGCTGGGGGGTTGTGAGCGACCTCAATAATGGATTGGAAAGGCGTAGAATTATGACACAAATATGCTGCATTCATTCTCAGTTAATAGCTGTAGAATTTAGAATTGGGGTATTAAAAATAAAGAGAACATCCTTATTATGCCCCCCCCCCCCCGTATGTTGGTATGTTCTATTATAGATACATCAGCTCAGCCAGAGAAATGAAATAGCTACACAAGCACAGTTGTTGGTGTGAACCTAACAGACAGCTAGGAGATGTTATTAAGAAATGAAGTTACTGGGTTACTGCTGGCTTGGTTGGTGCGTGTCCCTATAGCTCTTCTGATAACTAATTATCAGTCGTGCTATGCCCAGTAGTTATTGGCATGGAGACTTATGACAGCATTTCCACATTCCAGCCATGATAGATGACTGCAGCATGAAACGGGGCACAGTGAAATGCAAAATCTTTGCTTAAATAGGTTAGGATAGATTAAAATGAGCCCTAAGCCATTAAAAGTTGGGATTACCTGGAAATGAAGTGTGGCTAGTTACTTGGAAGAGGATATATTACAGTGAATATTAGCATATCTTACAGTTTCAATCATGTAGATGGTTCCGAGCTTGATTGTCTTAGCAAGACACCGGCCCAAGGTCATGTGAATATGAACTGGAATGCATAATGTGATAGAAGAACCAGTTAACTCTTTGCATACTATATGTTGTCATTCTGACAATGTGAAGCCATAAAGATAAGACTATATTCAGTATTCGAATTTACATACTTTATTTTCAGTCACCTTACTTGTCCCACCTTATAGTTGAAAGGAAAAGCCATAAGAGTAACATTTTTTGTTTGTACATTAGTCGGGGTAGTTTTTTTTCCCAGGAGAAGGGGCTACACCCAAAATGTTGCTAGGTGGAGTAGCACTGATTTCTAGTTGCACCCTTGCTAGGTTCATGTACATTATTTGGCCCTATGCACGAATGATCATACCCACTTTTTTACAGCATCCAAGCAATGTCCCGGCCTTCTGAGATCCTCCTAGCAACACCCTTGTTGACATGAGAATTTATCAGGATGATAACCCAGGAGAATCAGGACTACAAAAGAAAGCATGCAACAGCTGTCAGGCCAAAGCTAAATGGATGCTTGGAAAACAGGAAAAAAGAACCGAGAGCCGAATCTAGTGTAGTATGTTCAAAAATATGGCAAATGTATTTGACTGAGTATATACTCACAAGTGTGGGTCACCACGCAGGCGACCACTGTGAAGACAGGTGGGGAGAATTATTACCTGACCCCACTCAGGTTAAAAAGTCGCTCTCTATAGACAGGAAAAAATAGGGGAAACACCCCTCCACCAAGGGTGGACAAGATATGTATAATAATGAATAATAGAGGCGCCAAATCAGGATAAAATGGGTTAAAAACCGTTTAAAAAGAGGGGGTGGGTGGAACCGCTCCCCTTCGTAAATGACCAGGCCAAATTTAGCCGTAAATATTGTAAAAGATATTTATTTTACAAAGCAATATGTCTCCAAATAAAGTGCCCTTTATTTGGAGACATATTGCTTTGTAAAATAAATATCTTTTACAATATTTACGGCTAAATTTGGCCTGGTCATTTACGAAGGGGAGCGGTTCCACCCACCCCCTCTTTTTAAACGGTTTTTAACCCATTTCATCCTGATTTGGCGCCTCTATTATTCATTATTATACAAAGCTAAATGGATGTTCACTGGTCAGTGGGCACAGACTGCACAAACGCATTTTTAGAAAATTGTTTTACAACATAGCAGTTACCACTGTGTTCCAAAAACTGATTGACAGCCAATACCACCAACACAGTGAATTAACTGCAAGTTCCCAAAATTCTAAGTAAAGTTTCAATTTTCTGTAAAGTAGAGAGAAGTTTTGAATTAGGATGATACCATTTATTGGCTAACTTGGAAGAAAAGGAGTAAGCTTTTGGCCAATAAATCAAATCATCCTGATTCAGAACTTCTTTCTTTTGCTGATGGCTATCACAGTACAATCCACAATTTATGTAGCACTGTAAATGAACACTACTCCTCTCAGTATGGTTTCACTCCTCAGCAGAACACTCAATATATAAGTAGCAGGCTTACAAGCCTTCACAACCAGCTGGGGAGTGGTTGAGAGATCATCAGTAGGGATGAGTGTGTAATTTCCATGGAAATAGTTCCACAGTACAATCTGTGTTTCCACCGTGATGTGAATTCCATTCAAAGGTATAATCTTTTACATTTTAAATTCACCATATGTTGCATCCCACGCAGAACTGCATGCAGAAGCAATATCACTTTACATGGTACCAGCATTGGTAATTTGATTAAAAAATAGATACTTACCTCAGTAGTCGGAGGCCTCTGGGTAGCCTAGATTTCCTGATACTTTTACTCCACCTCCTCCCAGCCACTTGAGGGTCAGCAAGACAGTCTTCTGGAGACAGTAAGAGCCCGCATTGGGCAGCATTATCAGCAACCAAGTTACCTCCAACGAATCATGATGATATGAACTTTTTTTGCTTTCTGAATCTGCCTGCACTGTCTGTGTGCTTTTCCAAGCTGATGCTTATCTGCTGGATGTGCTCCTGCTTATGCTTTCTACCAATGCAAGCTGCTGATTGCTTAGCTTACACTGCGCTCTTGCTGATATTATTAATTTCATCTAACTGGGCATGCAAGCTATGCATCATCAGCTCCATATAGTGTTTTGGATGACAGTCTGGTTCTAAATTAGATGGACTGACACTTTGAAGACTGTTGAGTACGCCTATTTAGGCGGTGTTTGTTCTTTTTCGCACAGTTGTTGTCAGCCCACACTACAAT
Organism: Hyperolius riggenbachi; assembly: GCF_040937935.1. Classification (NCBI taxonomy): domain Eukaryota; kingdom Metazoa; phylum Chordata; class Amphibia; order Anura; family Hyperoliidae; genus Hyperolius; species Hyperolius riggenbachi. The sequence continues at coordinate 132,691,402 of NC_090652.1, read as the reverse complement.
TGCGTTGATATATCATCCTTTCTTATGGAACCATGCTATGTATGCAGGGCTGGGCCGAGGCATAGGCTGGAGAGGCTCCAGCCTCAGGGCGCAGTGTAGGAGGGGGCGCACAATTCATTCAGCTGTCATTCCTAATTGTGTTTGAAGCAGAAAGGAATAAGAAAAGGAGATACATGGAAGTGACTACAAGCCATATAACTAGAGATTAAGGTGTTGGGGGCCCTGGGGTGCCTCTTAGTCTAATAGCAATCAGTGTGAGATGGCTGGCGTGGAGGGATGGAGGGGCGCACTTTGGTGTCTCAGCCTTGGGTGCTGGAGGACCTTGTCCCGGCTCTGTATGTATGCACTGCTTAATACACTAAGGAGTTGATCTGGGGCTGGGAGTTGTGGATATACAGCTCTTATACCTCAAATTCATTGTGGAAACTCAATCCAGTGCAATAGTGAATAATTTTTATTAACAGCTGCACTTTTTTGTGTTGGCTGCGCAGCCTTAAAGAGAATCCGAGGTGGGATTTACTTATGCTAGTGGGGCACAGAGGCTGGTTGTGCACACTAACACCAGCCTCTGTTGCCCCATGGTGTGCCTCCACCCTACCCCCGCCCACGTCCCTTCCCTCCCACTGTTTGCAGGGAAGTGACACGGGCGGGTAGCGCCGATACGGAGGAGGTGTCAAATATCTGATCGATATCTGCTTAAAATGATTACCAACTCAGTAAAGGACCAGCCTTTAAAGCGTCATAACCAAAATTAGACAGAAGTGGGTGCGTGCTCACTATAAACAGAATATTTATAGGTTAACAGTTTTACCTCTGAAAGAAAAACGCAACACTCAGCTGTTGAATTTTATAAAATTATCTTGTTAAGAAAAATAGATAAAGCATTTATATACAGGAATATACATCTCTCAAGTTGTTGTCAATCCATTCAAAAAATACATTTTCATCCAAAAATACATTTTCAAAGTTCCTTTAGTTAAACCAGTCCATTTCAATATAGCAAATATTCTGCTGTAGCTTTTATCCTTCATCGATAATTGTTGTTGTATCGAGATTGAACAGTGTATGTTACACACAATATAGCTTTATCCTTAAAAAATGATTATATGAAGTTCTATTCTTATATGAAGAACTTAAAGTAGATATATCTTAATCCATCAAAGCTTGTTAATTGCTTCTAAGCTTGCAATTGCGTTTGAATAATAAAACTTATAGCATAGAAAAAAGTTATCTAAAACTCAAAAAACTGCTGAAGTTTAAAAAGACAAGTCTTTACTTTTGCATAGACTAATTGTCAAAGAATTCACCAAGAATAATTGCATATTACCTCTCTTGGGTTTCAGAATCACAATGGAAGGCAGTCTCTTGCTAGGCCTCAATCATCTCAGTAGAGTTTCAGGCTTGATGCTATAATGTGCTAGCCTGCTAGGCCTATTTATTGTGATTTTTCCAATATGGCGTCGGGGTAGGGGATTTTACATGAAGTCATGTTCTTTTTATAACATTTACCTCACCCTTTATTTTTAGATAGAGATATCTAGATGCCCCTTATGGTTGTAAGTGGTAGTAGCAGGCACAAGAGATTCCTCCTGTGGTTATAAGTGGTAATGACCGACACAAGGCTTATGGCCTAACTGGTTTTATACAATCTGAAATAAAGTGTATATTAGTGATCAGCATATTAGATATGTGTGAAAACTATGTGATTAACATCTTGCGTATAAAATAGGCTTAGCTTAAGCAGTGTATATCTTGACCTTAGACGGTTAAATTTACTAACACAACAATACTACATAACGTGAACATTTCTTCAATACTATCTCACTTTTAACCTTGTAGGAATAAACAGCTCACTTCCAATAATAACATTGAAAAGTACACAATCTAATTTTGATTTTGCCCGTACTCACTAATCTTGAAATTCACTCAATTTATCTGCAAACCATTTAACATTTGTATACGATTTGGGCAAGAGGGATGATCAGTTCTCTGCATTAATATGAGATTCTGACACCCCCGGATGCAGAGAGATGATAGAATCTTGCTTGTTTTGGTAGTAGTTAACTCTTAGTATAAAGTCTAATTCCACAGTGGTGCAATTTTTTCTCAGGCAAATCTTTGCTCTTTAAGTGGCACTTTTTTTGTGGCATAGTCAAAGTCTCAGTCCTTGATTGCCCACGTTGGGCGCCAACTGTCAAAAACCTGAGCGGTTTTTGCCTTTTTCATGATTGCCAACTCAGTAAAGGACCAGCCCTTAAAGCGTTGCTATCATATAAATCCGGCATAGTGGGGTCTGAACCCTCTATAACAGTAATTATAGATTGACGGTATACCTTGAAATGAATCAGAGCACTCAGTATATGATTTTATATAAAAAATTGTATTTGCTTATCATACAGCATATATACAAAATATGAACAGTTCCAAGTAGTGTTTCCTTATAACAGTATTCCATCTTATCAAGGCTTTAGAGCCAAGCGATCATCAATCTTCTAAATACATTCAAAAAGTAATATAACAGTTGTGTTATGTAGAATAAGATCAAAAGTAGTCCCATCTGGGGTGCCATCTGTCAAATATCTGATCGATATCTGCTTAAAATGATTACCAACTCAGTAAAGGACCAGCCTTTAAAGCGTCATAACCAAAATTAGACAGAAGTGGGTGCGTGCTCACTATAAACAGAATATTTATAGGTTAACAGTTTTACCTCTGAAAGAAAAACGCAACACTCAGCTGTTGAATTTTATAAAATTATCTTGTTAAGAAAAATAGATAAAGCATTTATATACAGGAATATACATCTCTCAAGTTGTTGTCAATCCATTCAAAAAATACATTTTCATCCAAAAATACATTTTCAAAGTTCCTTTAGTTAAACCAGTCCATTTCAATATAGCAAATATTCTGCTGTAGCTTTTATCCTTCATCGATAATTGTTGTTGTATCGAGATTGAACAGTGTATGTTACACACAATATAGCTTTATCCTTAAAAAATGATTATATGAAGTTCTATTCTTATATGAAGAACTTAAAGTAGATATATCTTAATCCATCAAAGCTTGTTAATTGCTTCTAAGCTTGCAATTGCGTTTGAATAATAAAACTTATAGCATAGAAAAAAGTTATCTAAAACTCAAAAAACTGCTGAAGAATAGGCTTAGCTTAAGCAGTGTATATCTTGACCTTAGACGGTTAAATTTACTAACACAACAATACTACATAACGTGAACATTTCTTCAATACTATCTCACTTTTAACCTTGTAGGAATAAACAGCTCACTTCCAATAATAACATTGAAAAGTACACAATCTAATTTTGATTTTGCCCGTACTCACTAATCTTGAAATTCACTCAATTTATCTGCAAACCATTTAACATTTGTATACGATTTGGGCAAGAGGGATGATCAGTTCTCTGCATTAATATGAGATTCTGACAGAGGCGGGGGAGCGGCGCTAACAGACAGGCGAGAGGTAAACATTGTGCTGGCGACACGATGCGTGTCGCCAGCACTGCGGGGGGTATAGCGGCACGCAGGGGGGTCTTGGAGGCACACCATGGGGCAACACAGGCTGGTGTTAGTGTGCACAACCAGCCTCTGGGCCCCACTAGCATAAGTAAATCCCACCTCGGGTTCTCTTTAAAGATATTCATGTGAACGTGATTTATTATAGAGCTTTTTTCCCTTATGTTTTTTTTGAGGGGATACCTGTGTTCTGGTGTGGGTGGGTGGATTGCTGATATTTGATTTTATATTTACATATATATGCAAGTGTTAAATAACGTTTTGTATTTTTATATTGAATAGATTTGTGCTCAATTGGGTCATACCCCTCCTATATTCTATCTCAAAGTTTTTTCCTGATACTTTTACTGTTCAAGCACTGGGTCCCTCTATACATAATCAACAAAAGCTTGTCAAAATGACTTCTCATGGCATTGTTCTCCCCATTTGGCATTGCGCTCTCCATTTATAAACATATCTGAATGGGCATGTACAAGTTGGGTCCGCTCATGTTTAGTATTACAAAACCATGAACAGAGTGATTCATTCTACTGCAAAAATCAAAAGATTAGGTCCCCATATGAATCCAGTCTAGGTGTCTCGTACACTGGGAGACTAATTTGGTTATCCTCAGGTGTTGACACACACAACTGGTTGTAGGCCTGTAACTCAAGTCATTAAACTCTAACTACAAAGTAAAGCAAAAAAAAAAAAAAAACCCTAATGCTCATTGATCTATGGAAAATCAGTATAAACTTTATTGTAAAAAGATTCTATAGACAAATATCAAATGTTCAGAAAAATAAAATCAATGTTAACCCCTAGCCGACCATTCCACGCCAATCGGCGTGAAAGCGGCAGCAGCCCCAGGACCACTCCACACCGATTGGCGTGAATGGCTGCGGGCGGGGTTTGCAGCATGCGGGGATTGCATAGATGCGCGCGCATCTATGCATGAATGACGAAGCTTCGCTCCACCTTCAGTCTCCCAGCGGCAAACGCCGCCCTGTGACTGTTAGATTGTGAAACCGCTGTTTGTTAACATTGTACAGCGATGCCGTACAAAGAGCTCTGTTGGTCGGGAGAAAAGGGGGGGGGGATCACTTGTGTGCTGAGTTGCGCGGCCCTGCAGTGAGGCCTTAAAGCTGCAGTGGCCTATTAAGTAAAAAATGGCCTGGTCACTAGATGGGTTTAACACCGTGCTCCTCAAGTGGTTAAAAACACATGAGGGTCTCAGGAGCAGCAGGAATCACCCTCCACACACCCAACTCACATGCTCGCACAACACTCAAATCCGTAAATAGATGGTCCAAATCATGAGTTGCACAGTGTAATGGCAAAAGGACATATAAGGGGCTGCAATTGGCTTGATTATTTTACTTCTAAGCTAGAGCCAGGACAAGATCCTCCAGCAAGGCTGAGACACCAAAGTGCGCCCCTCCATCCCTCCCAGCCCAGCTGTCACACACTGATTGCTATTAGACCTAGAGTCCTTAATCTATAGTTATCTGGCTTGCCGTCACTGCCATGTATCCCCTTCTCTTATTTCTCTCTGTTTCAAAGACAATAGAGAAATGGTAGCTGAGTGAGTTGTGCGCCCCCTCCTACACTGCGCCCTGAGGCTGGAGCCTCTCTCGCCTCTGCCTCGGTCCAGCCCTGTTCTAAGCGCTTGGATTGAATAATAAACTGCATCAGTCTTTTATAGCAGACCATGATCCATAAGTGCCAGCCAACAGGTGAATGCTAATGGTGCAGAGTAAAACTCCATCTTTTGAATAAATAAAGCAAGCACAAAAAAGTGTGAAAGCAACATAAAGTAGCATACACGTGCAGTTCAGTTTTGGCCATGTATAGATAGCATTGCAAGAAGCTACAACACTGTCAGGCAATGTGTTAATACAGTTGCAGTAAGCCACAATATCATCTAGCAATACAAGCCGTGTAGTACAGCAAACCACGCTGTCTGGGAACACAGCACCTCGACACGCTGCGCCCCTCTGCGGGCATATGCAGACCACAGCACACTGTGATACTCGTTCCACTTTGCTGTAAATTGATCTCTGTCAGGTATCAGCGGCAAACCGATCCACCCGATTCTGCATCAGCGAGGCAGCGGTGTCACGGTACAGCTGTGAGAAATGCAGGCGAATCGGGAAGATTCGCGCAGTCAATTTTCTGATTGTGTCCTGATTAGACTACGCAGTCACTGCAGCAGTCAGAATGACATTCCTTCTTTTAAAGAGAACCCGAGGTGTGTTTAAAGAATGTTATCTGCACACAGAGGCTGGATCTGCCTATACAGCGCAGCCTCTGTTGCTATCCCAAACCCCACTAAGGTCCCCCTGCCAGTGGTGCTCAGCAGAGCTCGAATATTCGAGTAGCTCGAATATTCGAGCTCTTTTTCAGCTATTCGAGCTCGGTATTCGAGCTCCGAATAGCTGTAGCTATTCGAATGGGCTATTCGAGAACACTCGAATAGCCCATTCACTATTCGAGCTATTCGAGCAAACCGGCGCTATTCGAGCTCGGTACCGAGCTCGAATAGCGTCATAGCCCAGATTGATGTGCTTAGAGCCAATCAGAGGGCTCCCAGGCCCTCTGACGGCAGCCAATCACAGAGGGGGACCCTGGCCAGCCCCTACCCTATAAATAGCGGCCGCCATGTTCGGGTTTTCCATGCTTGCCTGAGACTTGTACAGAGAGAGATCTGCTCCTTTGTGCTTTGGCTTAGCAAGTGCTCTATTGTGTTCATTTACCTAGCGTTTTTGCTCACCTACACCTGCCATATACACCTGTATTGTTGTTATTTAGATAGACATTGTATTTTAGTTAGTAGCTTGTGTGTTACATTAGAGACAGGCAGCTGCTGCAAGCTTACAGGTTTAGGCCTCAGGGGGGCCTTGCCTCTGTGGGCAGCTGTCCTCTGTTTATTTCTCTCATCATCTATACCAGTATTTCTGCTGTCCTTTACTAATAGTATTGTAGTTATACTGTACTAGGAGTAGGACACTCACTGACTGTCACTGTTTATAGGCTACTAGCTAGCTCCTGCGTGTGTGCACTCACTCACTGTCTGTGTGTACACACACTCTATTTCCTTCTGATTACTGATTGATTATTGTTAGTTGTACTTACTTACTACTTACTCTTACTGTACCCGTAGGGACACTCACTGTCACTGTTCATATAGGCTACTAGCTCCTGCGTGTGCGCACTCACTGTCTGAGTGTACACACACAACACACACTCTATTTCCTTCTGATCGCTGATTGATTATTGTAATTAGTTAGTTCTACTTACTGTTACTACTTACTCTTACTGTACTAGGAGTCTAGGACACTCAGTCACTGTGTTCATAGGCTACTAGCTCCTGCGTGCGTGCACTCACTGTCTGAGTGTACACACACCCACACTCCATTTCCTTCTGATCGCTGATTGATTATTGTTATTAGTTAGTTCTACTTACTGTTACTACTTACTTACTCTTACTGTACTAGGAGTCTAGGACACTCAGTCACTGTGTCCATAGGCTACTAGCTCCTGCGTGCGTGCACTCACTGTCTGAGTGTACACACACCACCCACACTCCATTTCCTTCTGATCGCTGATTGATTATTGTTATTAGTTAGTTCTACTACTTACTGTTACTACTTACTGTACTAGGAGTCTAGGACACTCAGTCACTGTGTCCATAGGCTACTAGCTCCTGCGTGCGTGCACTCACTGTCTGAGTGTACACACACCACCCACACTCCATTTCCTTCTGATCGCTGATTGATTATTGTTATTAGTTAGTTCTACTACTTACTGTTACTACTTACTTACTCTTACTGTACTAGGAGTCTAGGACACCCAGTCACTGTGTCCATAGGCTACTAGCTCCTGCGTGCGTGCACTCACTGTCTGAGTGTACACACACCACCCACACTCCATTTCCTTCTGATCGCTGATTGATTATTGTTATTAGTTAGTTCTACTTACTGTTACTACTTACTTACTCTTACTGTACTAGGAGTCTAGGACACTCAGTCACTGTGTCCATAGGCTACTAGCTCCTGCGTGCGTGCACTCACTGTCTGAGTGTACACACACCACCCACACTCCATTTCCTTCTGATCGCTGATTGATTATTGTTATTAGTTAGTTCTACTACTTACTGTTACTACTTACTGTACTAGGAGTCTAGGACACTCAGTCACTGTGTCCATAGGCTACTAGCTCCTGCGTGCGTGCACTCACTGTCTGAGTGTACACACACCACCCACACTCCATTTCCTTCTGATCGCTGATTGATTATTGTTATTAGTTAGTTCTACTACTTACTGTTACTACTTACTTACTCTTACTGTACTAGGAGTCTAGGACACCCAGTCACTGTGTCCATAGGCTACTAGCTCCTGCGTGCGTGCACTCACTGTCTGAGTGTACACACACCACCCACACTCCATTTCCTTCTGATCGCTGATTGATTATTGTTATTAGTTAGTTCTACTTACTGTTACTACTTACTTACTCTTACTGTACTAGGAGTCTAGGACACTCAGTCACTGTGTCCATAGGCTACTAGCTCCTGCGTGCGTGCACTCACTGTCTGAGTGTACACACACCACCCACACTCCATTTCCTTCTGATCGCTGATTGATTATTGTTATTAGTTAGTTCTACTACTTACTGTTACTACTTACTGTACTAGGAGTCTAGGACACTCAGTCACTGTGTCCATAGGCTACTAGCTCCTGCGTGCGTGCACTCACTGTCTGAGTGTACACACACCACCCACACTCCATTTCCTTCTGATCGCTGATTGATTATTGTTATTAGTTAGTTCTACTACTTACTGTTACTACTTACTTACTCTTACTGTACTAGGAGTCTAGGACACCCAGTCACTGTGTCCATAGGCTACTAGCTCCTGCGTGCGTGCACTCACTGTCTGAGTGTACACACACCACCCACACTCCATTTCCTTCTGATCGCTGATTGATTATTGTTATTAGTTAGTTCTACTTACTGTTACTACTTACTTACTCTTACTGTACTAGGAGTCTAGGACACTCAGTCACTGTGTCCATAGGCTACTAGCTCCTGCGTGCGTGCACTCACTGTCTGAGTGTACACACACCACCCACACTCCATTTCCTTCTGATCGCTGATTGATTATTGTTATTAGTTAGTTCTACTACTTACTGTTACTACTTACTGTACTAGGAGTCTAGGACACTCAGTCACTGTGTCCATAGGCTACTAGCTCCTGCGTGCGTGCACTCACTGTCTGAGTGTACACACACCACCCACACTCCATTTCCTTCTGATCGCTGATTGATTATTGTTATTAGTTAGTTCTACTACTTACTGTTACTACTTACTGTACTAGGAGTCTAGGACACTCAGTCACTGTGTCCATAGGCTACTAGCTCCTGCGTGCGTGCACTCACTGTCTGAGTGTACACACACCACCCACACTCCATTTCCTTCTGATCGCTGATTGATTATTGTTATTAGTTAGTTCTACTACTTACTGTTACTACTTACTTACTCTTACTGTACTAGGAGTCTAGGACACCCAGTCACTGTGTCCATAGGCTACTAGCTCCTGCGTGCGTGCACTCACTGTCTGAGTGTACACACACCACCCACACTCCATTTCCTTCTGATCGCTGATTGATTATTGTTATTAGTTAGTTCTACTTACTGTTACTACTTACTTACTCTTACTGTACTAGGAGTCTAGGACACTCAGTCACTGTGTCCATAGGCTACTAGCTCCTGCGTGCGTGCACTCACTGTCTGAGTGTACACACACACCACCCACACTCCATTTCCTTCTGATCGCTGATTGATTATTGTTATTAGTTAGTTCTACTTACTGTTACTACTTACTTACTCTTACCGTACTAGGAGTCTAGGACACTCAGTCACTGTGTCCATAGGCTACTAGCTCCTGCGTGCGTGCACTCACTGTCTGAGTGTACACACACTAAATTTACTTGTGATTACTACTACTGATTATTGTAACTGCTAGTTGTACTTCCTGACTGTTAATACTTACTTACTGTACTAGGGGACACTCACTCAGTCACCTCACCAACCAACCCACTCCATTAAAGTACCCCACTTTTCACCCGCCCTTTTACAAAACTTTTGTCTATACGCCCAAAACATTGAAGATGTCTGGAAGTGGCAGCCAGCGCGGTTTGGGCAAGGGGAAGGGCAGCAAGGGAATCAGGAAGAGAGGGAGCAGCATTGTGGCAAGCCGCGGCCGCGGGCGCGCCACCATGCACAGTTCCGCAGCAGCAGCAGCAGCGTCAGTGGCTAACATTCCTCCCATAGCCACTGGCCGTGGACGCCTTGGGCGCCGCCCAGGAGGAGCATCTGCAACTCACGCTGCAGAGACACAGCAGCAGCAGCGTGTAGCACCTGCTCCCATTTTCCTCCAGCCGGGTCGGAAACGTCCCATTGAGGAAAAGGATGCAGACACTGTGGTGCAACTCATGACGGAGGATGAGCAGCCCGCCATCAGCTCTGCATCCGAGGCCTCCACCCTCACCACCACCACCCCTGTTCGCAGCAGCCGCCCAGCAGGGCCTGGGGAGGAGGCCAGTTCACCGTCAGTCGCCGACCTGTCACTCAGCACTCTTTTGACCCCAGGCATGATGAGTCAATTGAATGCTGTTGTTGGCGATTTGGAGGAGGAGATGCTGATGGGCACTTTGGGGGAGGAGGGATTGGACAGCAAGACTGTGGCGACAGTCAAGCGTCCCATCCATGCATCAGCAGAGGAGTTTGGGGGGTCATCATCAGAGCAGGACATGTTTCAGGAGGGGCATGATGATGATGACCCGGTGACAGACAGAGACTGGGTGCCAACACATCCAGAGGATGTCGTCCTCAGCAGCTCTGAGGAGGAGGAGGAGGATGCGGTTGTGGGCCTTGCAAGGAGGCGCATCATTGCAAGCATTGGCAGCGTCCCACAGCCTGCTGGTGTCTCAGGCTCAGCAGCAGCAGCAGCAGCATCAGCCAGTACCACCACCAGCCGCACCCAAGACCCCCCCCCCCCCCCCAACCACCACAGGGAAACAGGCAGCAGCGCTTCCATGCCGTAGGGGGATGTTTTTGTCACCAATCTGGCGGTTTTTCACCATGCCCACAGTGTACAGCAAGTACGCCACTTGCAACCACTGTCAGCGGAAGTTGAGCAGAGGTGCAGACCCCTTGAAGTTCAGCACCAGCTCGCTGATCAACCACCTTTCTGCGAAACACTTCCACCAGCATGAGGAGTTCCAGAGGCTGAAGGCATCTGGTGCTGGCAGTGGCACCAATCCCATCACTGCACAGCCTTCAGCAGCAGCAGCAGCAACAGCAGCCACCCGCCCTCCTGCTCCTCCAGCAGCACCAGCAGGAGTGCGGAAACGCCCTGCTCCTCCCCCCTCTGCAACTCCTGCCGCCGACACTGAGGCCTGTTCTGGCAGCCAGTCCTCAGTGGCCTCCTCTGCTCCGTCTGCTGATTCCCGTGCCAGCAAAAAGGCACGCCAGAGCCTTTTGAGCGAGTCCTTCCAGGGGGTGGTTAGGGCTCTGCCTCCCAGCAGCCGTCGCGTGCGGCAGCTGAACGGCTTGCTGGCACGGGCCATGTGCTCCCAACTCCTGCCGTACACGCTCGTGCAGGAGGGGAGCGACATGCGGGCGCTGCTTGCTTGTGCAGCCCCAGACTGGCAGCTCCCCAGCAGACACTTCTTCGCCCGCAAGGCCATTCCTGCACTGCACCGCTTTGTGATGGCCAATGTGGAGCGAGGGCTGGAGCACGCGGTTGGTGAAAGGGTCCACGTCACCATGGACTCCTGGAGCAGCCGCTTCGGGACAGGCCGCTACCTGTCCTTCACTGTCCACTGGGTCAGCTTGGTGGAAGGGGGTGAGGATGGGAGAGCAGCAGCGGGCACAGCAGCAGCAGCAACACAGTGGGTGGTGCCACCCCGCAGGGTCAGGGGAACTGCAGCGGGTTCCTCCGATCCTCTGCCATCCTCCGCCACACCTGGCCAAACCCCCCGCCTCAGCAGCAGTGTGAAGGCCCGCCACTGCCAAGCGCTGCTGCACTTGGTCAGCCTTGGCAAGACCAAGCTGACGGCAGCCCACGTGTTGGCCAAACTCCAGGAGCAGGAGCGGATTTGGCTGACCCCCAGAGGCCTCAGAGTCGGAGAGGTGGTGTCCGACAATGGGGCCAATCTGGTTGCTGCCATAGACAGGGGAAACCTGACCCACATCCCCTGTCTTGCCCACGTGCTGAACCTGGTGGTGCAGAAGTTCCTGCGCACCTACCAGGGGATGGACGAGCTGCTGGAAACGGCAAGGAACGTTGTGCGTCACTTCCGGCGCTCGGCTGCAGCCTGTGCGAGCCTGGAAGACGTGCAAAAGGAGCTGGATCTGCCACGCCATCGGCTGATCATTGACGTTCCGACTCGCTGGAACTCCACCCTGGCGATGTTGGAGCGTCTGGTTGAACAGAAGCACGCTGTCAACCACTACCTTGCCCTGGCCACTGTTTCCGCAGCTCAGAGAAGGGACAAGACCAGCAACATCCCGTCCATCGTCCCCGATGATGACTGGAGGCACATGCAGCAGGTGTGCTTAGTGCTGGCTCCCTTCCTGCAGGCCACAAACATGGTGAGCAGGGACCATGCTATGGTCTGCGAGTGGGTGCCCCTGGTTTCTCTGCTGAACAGGGCACTCGATGCTTTGCTGGCACAGGGAGCGGCAGCCTTGGACCAGCAGGAGCGGCAAGCAGCTGCACAGTCCACCTCTGAGGGGGAGGAGGAGGAGGACTTGGTGGAGGTCCCTGACCTGGCTGCTGATGAGGGGGATCAGCGCAGTGCAGCTGAGTTGGTGCGGGGGTGGAGAGAGGATGAGGCAGCAGAGGAGGAGGATGAGGAGGACAGCACTGACGTCGATGTGCCAGCAGACGTGGCCCGCCTCTTCCCAATGGCAGCGCACATGCTGACGTGCCTGCGCAGGGACCCCAGGGTGATCCAGATGAAGCAGAGGGAGGACATCTGGATCAGCATGATGTTGGACCCACGCCTCAAGGGGAAGTTGAGCCAGTTCCTGCCGCCTGCAGGAGGAGACCCAGCGCAACAAATAAGGAGCTTGCAGCAGGCCCTTGTTGAGCGCTTGGAGGAAGCCTTCCCCCAGCCTTCCACCCCCACTGTCCAGCAGCCAGCACAGAGGCAGCAGCAGGTGCCTGCATCCAGCAGCAGCAAGCGCCCCACAGACCTGCTGTCTCTCAGCCACGAGCTCTACAGGACTGTAGAGGCTCCGGCAGCAGTGACTAGAGAGGAGATGCATGCAGCAGCATCCTCCTCCGGTCACAGCCAGCGCCTGACCCGCATGGTGGCTGACTACATGGGGTCCTACAGCGGGCTTGACAGCGATGCCCCTGTTGATCCCATGGAGTATTGGGTCAAGCGCATGGAGATCTGGAGCGAGCTGGCGCAGTACGCCCTGGAAGTGCTGTCCTGCCCCCCTTCCAGCGTGCTGTCCGAGCGCTGCTTCAGTGCAGCTGGTGGCGTGGTCACCGAGAAACGCTCACGTCTGTCTCACAAGTCTGTGGACAGACTGACGTTTCTCAAGATGAACCAGGCGTGGGTGGAAGGCGAGTTCCTGGCCCCTGTTGTCGGCGAGAGGGGGACATGAACTGGCTGCCGGAACTTAGTACCATCGTTAATGTGCCTTACCACCCTTTACCACCTCCTGGCTCCTGCTCACTAAGCCAGCCTGGTTCACTTTGACTATTACGTCGCCTGCAGCCACACATTTCACACCTACAGTGGGCTGCTGCTGTGTACTGCCCTTCTGCTGTCTGTCTGTGTTTCCCACTGCCAGGGTACACAGAATTACCTTCTGCTGCCACTCTGCCACCAGCTATTACGTCAAAACAATAGCTATATTGGTTGTAAAACCAAAACCAAAAAAAACCAATAAAAAAAAAAAAAGGTTTAATTTTTCTGAGGTGCCCGGGTTGAAAACTGTGTTGTCCCAGTTGTGTATTGGACACAATGTGGGCTGCACGACCGCTGTCTGGGACCTCCTGTTGTGTTTATTTACAGCCCTGGTATCACCGCTAGGTACCAGGGCTATTATGTCACGCTGCCTACCTGCTGCCACACTCACACTGCTCCTCCATTCCTCCTGCTGCTGCTGTCTGTCTGTGTTTCCCACTGCCAGGGTACACAGAATTACCGTCTGCTGCCACTCTGCCACCAGCTATTACGTCACAACAATAGCTGCTCACACTGCTCCTCCATTCCTCCTGCTGCTGCTGTCTGTCTGTGTTTCCCACTGCCAGGGTACACAGAATTACCTTCTGCTGCCACTCTGCCACCAGCTATTACGTCAAAACAATAGCTATATTGGTTGTAAAACCAAAACCAAAAAAAACCAATAAAAAAAAAAAAAGGTTTAATTTTTCTGAGGTGCCCGGGTTGAAAACTGTGTTGTCCCAGTTGTGTATTGGACACAATGTGGGCTGCACGACCGCTGTCTGGGACCTCCTGTTGTGTTTATTTACAGCCCTGGTATCACCGCTAGGTACCAGGGCTATTATGTCACGCTGCCTACCTGCTGCCACACTCACACTGCTCCTCCATTCCTCCTGCTGCTGCTGTCTGTCTGTGTTTCCCACTGCCAGGGTACACAGAATTACCGTCTGCTGCCACTCTGCCACCAGCTATTACGTCACAACAATAGCTGCTCACACTGCTCCTCCATTCCTCCTGCTGCTGCTGTCTGTCTGTGTTTCCCACTGCCAGGGTACACAGAATTACCTTCTGCTGCCACTCTGCCACCAGCTATTACGTCAAAACAATAGCTATATTGGTTGTAAAACCAAAACCAAAAAAAACCAATAAAAAAAAAAAAAGGTTTAATTTTTCTGAGGTGCCCGGGTTGAAAACTGTGTTGTCCCAGTTGTGTATTGGACACAATGTGGGCTGCACGACCGCTGTCTGGGACCTCCTGTTGTGTTTATTTACAGCCCTGGTATCACCGCTAGGTACCAGGGCTATTATGTCACGCTGCCTACCTGCTGCCACACTCACACTGCTCCTCCATTCCTCCTGCTGCTGCTGTCTGTCTGTGTTTCCCACTGCCAGGGTACACAGAATTACCGTCTGCTGCCACTCTGCCACCAGCTATTACGTCACAACAATAGCTGCTCACACTGCTCCTCCATTCCTCCTGCTGCTGCTGTCTGTCTGTGTTTCCCACTGCCAGGGTACACAGAATTACCTTCTGCTGCCACTCTGCCACCAGCTATTACGTCAAAACAATAGCTATATTGGTTGTAAAACCAAAACCAAAAAAAACCAATAAAAAAAAAAAAAGGTTTAATTTTTCTGAGGTGCCCGGGTTGAAAACTGTGTTGTCCCAGTTGTGTATTGGACACAATGTGGGCTGCACGACCGCTGTCTGGGACCTCCTGTTGTGTTTATTTACAGCCCTGGTATCACCGCTAGGTACCAGGGCTATTATGTCACGCTGCCTACCTGCTGCCACACTCACACTGCTCCTCCATTCCTCCTGCTGCTGCTGTCTGTCTGTGTTTCCCACTGCCATGGTACACAGAATTACCGTCTGCTGCCACTCTGCCACCAGCTATTACGTCACAACAATAGCTGCTCACACTGCTCCTCCATTCCTCCTGCTGCTGCTGTCTGTCTGTGTTTCCCACTGCCAGGGTACACAGAATTACCTTCTGCTGCCACTCTGCCACCAGCTATTACGTCAAAACAATAGCTATATTGGTTGTAAAACCAAAACCAAAAAAAACCAATAAAAAAAAAAAAAGGTTTAATTTTTCTGAGGTGCCCGGGTTGAAAACTGTGTTGTCCCAGTTGTGTATTGGACACAATGTGGGCTGCACGACCGCTGTCTGGGACCTCCTGTTGTGTTTATTTACAGCCCTGGTATCACCGCTAGGTACCAGGGCTATTATGTCACGCTGCCTACCTGCTGCCACACTCACACTGCTCCTCCATTCCTCCTGCTGCTGCTGTCTGTCTGTGTTTCCCACTGCCATGGTACACAGAATTACCGTCTGCTGCCACTCTGCCACCAGCTATTACGTCACAACAATAGCTGCTCACACTGCTCCTCCATTCCTCCTGCTGCTGCTGTCTGTCTGTGTTTCCCACTGCCAGGGTACACAGAATTACCTTCTGCTGCCACTCTGCCACCAGCTATTACGTCAAAACAATAGCTATATTGGTTGTAAAACCAAAACCAAAAAAAACCAATAAAAAAAAAAAAAGGTTTAATTTTTCTGAGGTGCCCGGGTTGAAAACTGTGTTGTCCCAGTTGTGTATTGGACACAATGTGGGCTGCACGACCGCTGTCTGGGACCTCCTGTTGTGTTTATTTACAGCCCTGGTATCACCGCTAGGTACCAGGGCTATTATGTCACGGCGAGCTGCCTGCCTCATTGACTGCCTGCTGCCACACACTCATCCTCCTCCTCCTGCTGCTGAATTTACCTCCTGCTGTCTTTGTGTTTCCACTGCCAGGGAGCACATACAATGGCGCTTCCAACATGCGTGCGCCCACCAGCTATTTGTTACGCTCAAAAATAGCTGCATTTCTTTAAAAAAAAATTTGAAAAGAGAAATACGTGAAGAAGAAGAAGAAGACGATATTGAAAAAGAAGGAGAAGGAGAAGATGAAGAAGAAGATGAAGAAGAAGATGAAGAAGAAGAAGATGAAGATGAAGAAGATGAAGATGAAGAAGAAGAAGAAGATGAAGAAGAAGAAGATGAAGAAGAAGATGAAGAAGATGAAGATGAAGAAGAAGAAGAAGATGATGAAGAAGATGAAGAAGAAGAAGAAGAAGATGAAGAAGAAGAAGATGAAGAAGAAGAAGATGAAGAAGAAGATGAAGAAGATGAAGAAGAAGATGAAGAAGATGAAGATGAAGAAGAAGAAGAAGATGATGAAGAAGATGAAGAAGAAGAAGAAGAAGATGAAGAAGATGAAGAAGAAGAAGAAGAAGATGAAGAAGAAGAAGAAGAAGATGAAGAAGATGAAGAAGATGAAGAAGATGAAGAAGAAGATGAAGATGAAGAAGATGAAGATGAAGAAGATGAAGATGAAGAAGATGAAGAAGATGAAGAAGAAGAAGAAGATGAAGAAGAAGAAGAAGAAGATGAAGAAGAAGATGAAGAAGATGAAGATGAAGAAGAAGAAGAAGATGATGAAGAAGAAGAAGAAGAAGAAGAAGAAGATCTAGAAGAAGATTAAGAAAGATAAAGAAGAAGAAGAACAAGTATATACAGTAACACTACACTACTGAACCAAATTAAGGACACAACTTCTCTTTCCACATTTTTTTTTAAAGGAACATCCCCACATAATCACTTGCTGTTGTTACTTGGAAAAAAAGATGTTTCTTGCATCATTCACCCTCAAAACAAGTGTTGGAAGCTATTTTGGGCCAATTCGAATAGTCAGCTCGAATAGTGAGCTCGAATACCGACTCGAATAGTGAGCTCGAAGTCCGAGGTCGAATCGAATAGTAAAAAATATTCGACTCGAATATTCGACTGACCTCGAATAATTTACTATTCGAATTCGACCAAATTCGAATTTTTAAAAGGGGTATTTGAGCACCACTACCCCCTGCACTCTGCAATCCCTCATAAATCACAGCCATGCTGTGAGGCTGTGTTTACATCTTTAGTGTCAGTCTCAGCTGCTCCCCCGCCTCCTGCATAGCTCTGGTCCCTGCCCCCGTCCCTTCCCTCCAATCAGCAGGGAGGGAAGGGATGCAGGCGGGAACTGGAGTTCTGCAGGAGGTGGGGAGAGCAGCAGATTGAAACTATAGAGATAAACACAGCCAGCTCTGACAAGCTGTTTGTCAGCAGCGTGGCTGTGATTTATGAGGGATTGCAGAGTGCAGGGGGACCTTAGGGGGGTTTGGGATAGCAACAGAGGCTGGGCTGTATAGGCAGATCCAGCCTCTGTATGCAGATAGTATTCTTCAAACCCACCTCGGGTTCTCTTTAAAAGACAGCTTGTTTTCCTAACACCAAATGGCAGGGCCATGCAGGCACTTTCTCAGAGGAAGTGCCCAGGCACCCAGCTGTATTCAGGGCCCTCCTAAATCAAGTTTTCACACCTCAGGGCTGACAGAAACTCATCAAGTGGATCTTACGGTAGCCACGCTGGCACTATTCTCAGCAGGAATTGTCATGTGAGCTCTGAGCTGAGGAGTTCAAAGCCCCAGCAAACTCGTCTACAGTTGGCAACTTGAAACTCCTGCTGAACTTTTAGTTATAAGATAAATCATAAACTGCTATATTTTTCATATTTCCTGTGTTGTAAGGCTTCCAGGCCCTCCAAACTCACAGAGTGTGCCGGGCTTTGCCTGGCGCTGGCACTGAGAAGGTTTCAGAACATTTTGAGTTATGGGCTATCAGCTAGGCAGTTTGAAAGTGACCTGGTGATACCACCGGGGTCCTACCCCTCGTGTTTGGTATCATTGTGCTGGATAAAAGCAGACTGACCTGAAAATGTTATTAAATCTGCCCTGACCTGTACGGTTCTGTGAGATAGAGCCCATATATGGTTAGATATGATTTTTGGTCCCCAGGAGAAGGGGAGGACTCATCTCATGTTCTAAGGGGGTGTGTGGTTCCCGCCCTCACTCCCTCCTACTCTGTCAGGGGTATAAAAATGTCAGAAAACCCAAAATCAATGTCCTCCACTTTGAAACATTATCCTGGTTACATCCTTGCCAGCTTGAGGACATGCTGGCATCCGGCTTGTTTGGACTTTGACACTGAGTCCTCCACTCTGAAACCAAGGACTTAGCATTTCTTTTCCCAGAAAGGACATATTTAACCTGACCTTAAAGGGGAACTGAAGTAAGAGGTATACGGAGGCTGCCATATTTATTTCCTTTTCATCAATACCAGTTGCCTGGCAGGCACCATGTAGACAAGAGTGGCTGGGCACATCCAGTTAAAAAAAGCTTTTATTGTAAACATTTAAAAGTTAGCATCAGCAGCACAATAATGCCAGGAGAGAGAGGGATAAGCATGTAAGAATGTAAGTTGCCTGGCAGCCCTGCTGGTCTACTTCTCTGTTATATTCTATAACACCAGAAACAAGCTTGCAGCTAGTCTTGTCAGATCTTAATTTAAAGTCTGAAACACCTGATCTGCTGCATGCTTGTTCAGGGGCTATGGCTAATAGTATTAGAGGCAGAGGATCAGCAGGGCTGCCAGGCAACTGGTATTGCTTAAAAGGAAATAAACATGGCAGCCTCCATGTACCTCTCTCTTCAGTTCCCTTTTAAGTATACGTATTTTCTTCCATTTTTATTTTCATACTGGCTACCAATGTCTCTATAATTGTTGATTTTAATGATTTTCTGTATATATTAATTATTTATATTGCATTAATAATAAACAACTAAAAAGTTGTTTTATTTGTTCAGCTACGCCTGCTATTCAGCCACACAGAAAGAATTCTAGCTTCTGAAGATCGCTACCGAGAATTGTCATTAGATAAAATAGAGTGTGTTTAAGAGGGTGCACTTCTCCTGCGTAGAATGGCCCCGACTGACGGAAGTGCGGGGGAACTGGTGTAGGAGCTGCAGGAAGGCTGAGGACGGCGGCGTGGCAGCGATCACAGCGTATGGGGCTGGAGGAAGCCCCGGGTATGTATAAATCGTTTTGTATTATACAGCTCTGGTACACTTTAATAATGAAGACTTGTCATCAAGCTATTTATTTGTATCAGTAAAATACTAGCAGCAGTGTAGAAAATATCAACATAAATTATGCAAGTACAGATGACCACAGCCTGTAGCTTGTGTACGTGTAGTAAAAACACAGTTTTAACTGAACATAATGGGCTGTGTGATATCACTGAATCTTAAAAGAGGATAAGGTAAATAATGCTAGTATTTTATGTTATTAATCAGAGCTTTGTTTTATGTTGTGCGCTTATGTTTTATGTTTATTTTTTTTTGTTTATATAAGATTCTCACTTCCCCATTCCCCTATTATACTTTAAAGGGACTGTGAGTGAATAGTTCGGTTTTGCCCCCATTTTGCATATGCTGGACTCAGGGGTGTAACTAAACTTCACAGGGCCCCCCATGGTCTCCAAATCCCATGCAGGTCACATGATTGGGAGTCGGTGAATGACAGCAGAGAGTGTTCTGCTGTGAAGCAGCATCTGGAAGCAGGAAAAAATTACACACTCGCCTGCACACGGTTGTTGTGAGCAAACAGGGAAGTTTTTTCTGCTAATTGGCAGCACTTATGGTTGGGGAGAGGGAGGAGGAGGGGCCCCCAAAGCCTCTGGGCCCCCTTGCGATGGCAGAGGTCGCTGGGGCTATTGCTGCGCCCCTGGCTGGACTCAAAGATCTTAAACATTTTCTACATACACAAAACAATCAACAACCTAATCAATTCTACATGACGGAGATGTGTTGCACTGCGTGAGGCAAATAGTGCCCCCCTCTCAAAATCTCGGCAAAGTAGAAGTGATCACTAACACAGATTTAGACCGATTTGTGAACAATATTTGAGAATTATGGGGCTTTTGTGTATGTAGAAAATGTTTCAGATGTTTGAGTTCAGCTCATGCAAAAAGGGAGCAAAACCAAAAGTGTACATTTATATTTTTTCTCAGTGTATATCAGTTGCACTTAAAGTCGTTTTTATCATGTTTTTCTCAATAATCAAAGGAAATGTATCTTTTGAATTTTATTTTTTGGGGGATTTTATGGTATCAGTGGATTGGTCTCTTTCAATTTAAAGGGATACTGTAAGGGGTCGGGGGAAAATTAGTTGAACTTACCCGGGGCTTCTAATGGTCCCCCGCAGACATCCTGTGCCCGCGCAGCCACTCACCGATGCTCCGGCCCCGCCTCTGGTTCACTTCTGGAATTTCAGACTTTAAAGTCTGAAAACCACTGCGCCTGCGTTGCTGAGTCCTCGATCCCGCTGATGTCACCAGGAGCATACTGCGCAGGCCCAGTATGGTCTGTGTCTGCGCAGTACGCTCCTGGTGACATCAGTGGGATTGAGGACATGCCAACGCAGGCGCAGTGATTTTCAGACTTTAAAGTCTGAAATTCCAGAAGGGAACCGGAGGCGGGGCCAGAGCATCGGTGAGTGGCTGCGCGGGCACAGGATGTCTGCGGGGGACCATTAGAAGCACCGGGTAAGTTCAACTCATTTTCCCCCAACCCCCTTACAGTATCCCTTTAAGTATATTGCTAAATTGGCATTTCAATAAAGAATATCAGTTCTTGCACATCTAGTTAATGTTTTTTTTTTTTGGGGGGGGGGGGCATCCAGTTAATGCTTTTCCTTAGTACAGAGAGCTCACAATTATTCAACCACACTTGTACACATTTGTAATTTATTTTTTTGAAAACTGTGTAGGTTTACATGAACAAGTAATGCAGACTAAACTAAAGAAAAAAATCAAAATGCAGGAATTTCACCACCATATTAGTCACTAAACTAGCTAGTTTCTTTCTCATACTTGAAGTATTAGTGGATGAATTAATGTGACTGTGTCCCAATGAACTGCAGCATGTTGTGAATGGACCCTAACTGCAGACCATACTACAATTAAACATCAAAGTTGGCAGGCCCAGATTTACCTTACAGGAGTCTATAGGCACAGATGTTCTGGCACCTTAGTCTTCGTCCTCCATGAACATAGTAAAGGAGTAGAGATGCATACCCCAAGGATGATTTTCAGGCGGATGTGCCCAGGCTGACCTGATAACCAGTCGAGTATACACAGGAAAAAGATGAAGCCGGCACCATCCAGTAGCTCTTTTATGATTTGTTATTCAAAGACTGTCATAATATACAGCGACTATTCGGAGCAGATGATGTGCTCCTTTTTCAAGCTATGGCAGTCTCAAATTGAACATATTCACATGAATTTAAATACCACATCACTAGTTCAAATTGGCCAATGGCTGACCATGAAACAAAGTCAGCCAATCCCCAGTCACTATAATAGAGTGGACCTGATGGGGAACTTACATACAAATGCGGCAGCCAATGAATATCAGCAACCCACCCCTGGTCTGCACAGGTCCAAGCAGGCTTTCTCCCACGCCGTTACAGCTTCTGACCCGACGTCACAGTAGCTGGGAACCACCCCCTGGTCAGTCGGACCAGATGGGGAACTGTGGTGCCGGGATGCAGGGGGGCGACATCACGAGGAGGTCGCCACGGAGACAGGAAGGACGTGGAGGCAAAGTCTCCGCCTCCAAGAGGTTGGACGCGTACGTCACAGCCCCACTACAGCGGATTGGGCAAACAGATAGCTACCCAATCCGTCGGAAACCCGGCTCGTTTCCATGGCAGCCTGACAACGGCATGGTCCTGCTGCCATGGTGATGTAAACCGCTATGTGAAGCTGTTTGAGAGAGCATACCAGGGCAGCACAGCCGGAGGAAGCAGCGTGACAGTGTTGGCATGAAAGACAGAGTCACTAACACACAGGTCAAAATATACAAATAACACATTATTTAGCATAAGGGTACATTATAGAAACGGGGTCAAGTCATATTCCCGGTTTATACCCAGGGGTTCTATAGTGTCCAAAGTGCGTATCCAGTGAGCCTCACGATACAGTAGCTGCTTTAATCTGTCACCACCACATGTTAAAGAAGGAACACTGTCAATAATTTGGCTGCGTAATTGGCTTACATTGTGTTTAAATTAAACAAAATGACAGGCAACTGGCTGATCAATGAGGCGCTCTCTGATTTAATTTTTGAGTAGTCTCTTCTACATATAGAAGGCCACAAGGGAACTTCAATATGTAGATAATGTATTGTGAATCACAGTTGAATATACCCCTGATGTTATATCGCGTACCCAATCTAGGATGAGTAAAATAATTACTTCTGATCACTGAGTTGCAATGCACGCAGTTAAGGCATGGGTACATACCTCTCCTAGAGCCCTCGGGGGTCTAACGAGAGTTCCCATTTCAGCATGTACAAGTTTATCCCTCAATGTAGTGGCCCTTTTGTATGAAAACAAAGGGGGATTATGAAATTCAGGAATTGAAGGAAGCAATTGTGAAAGTGAAGACCAATATTTTTTAATCATTTTTTCTATGTTTTTACGTACAACACTATATTCAGTAACAAAGGGTATCATATTCACATTGCCTCTTCCATGTCTTGATGGTGGATTGAAAGCTGTCCTGCGTGCCTCTGCAACTAAGTGCTCAGGATACTGTCTATCCCAACATTTTTTGGACAATTCGTCAAATCTAATCTCACGTATTGCATCATCTCTCACTATCCGGCCCACCCTCCCAAATTGGGATCTAGGAATTGATCTAACAGTACTATTTGGATGAAAACTGTTATATGACAGAACAGCATTCCTATTGTAACGATTTGTGTCAGCAAAGAACAGAATTCTGATTGTAAGGTGATCTGCAGTATCACCTATAATGCAGATATATACCTGATTATATGGTGATCTGCAGAATCACCTATAATACTGGTATATCAGAAGCTGATGTGACAACAAATAGCAATGTGGGATTGGTGCAACAGTAGTACTGATAGGTTTGGCAATACCTCACCAGAGGATCTGGTGGGTACTAACAGTACAGTGCCCCTCACCAGAGTCAAGGGCCCTCTGTTGAGAGTAGAGTGGTCAGACAGATCGGGTTTGGCAACAGACAGACAGATGCAGTACAAAATCGGAAGGCAGAGACAGGAAGGTATAAGCAAGCAGAGTCGGCAGCTAGATCAGATGGGCAGAGGTACAGAATCACTGAGCAGAAGAGTAGTCAGAACGAGCCAAAGTCGTGCACAAATAATAACACAGTAATGTTGTAACGATTGGTGTCAGCATGCAGAGAGAATCTGATTATTGGTGATCTGCAGTATCACCAAGAATGCAGATATATACCTGATTATTGATGATCTGCAGAATCACCGATAATACAGATATATTGCTAACCTCTGGACACCTATAGGTATACAGTACACACAAGACAGTCCGTGCATTGCTTCCTTAAGACACATTTATTTCTCCATTGGTTAACATCAGCAGGTGGATAGGCACAAATGCAGTAACAGCTTATGCTCGTATACATATGTATTTAAACGATCTGACCTGTGCCATGGACGGGTGCGGGAGGGTGACCAGGGGGTGAGAGGACTGCGCGACAGCCGTTTCGCGCCGGTGGGGCGCTTGTTCACGTGCAGGTATCCTTGGGCGAATGGCGGCGTGTACGGGCTTCCGTGATGTTGCTCGGAAGCCCCGCCCATCACGCACGCCATTGGCCCCTAGGTACTGGGTAGTGATTGTGCGTGAGGCTAGGGGGGAGGAGACCGGCCTGTGACGTTGTGTTGGTTCAGTGGTTGCTATGCCAATGTACATTGGTAACAGATCGCCGTAGCTTGGCGAATTCAAACTAAAGTGCATGTTTTAACGTTATCCTGTGACTGTGCTCAAATTCAAAACATGTGTCCGTGCACATCCCATTCAATGTTAAACTTCAAAACTTGTGCGTTTATAGTGCCTTGATAAGAGACCCGCATCACACTGGGCCAAAGTAACTGTCTAAGCTGTGCCTCAGTCTCCGCCTGCTTTCTATCTAAAAAAACAACTTTAATAGACTATTCATCTAAAAACACCCTAATGCCCCTAATTAAAATCACTGTGAGGTTGGAAGGGGAGGTTTATGAGTAAAGGGACACAAGCCTCTGGACAAGTATCTTAAACATTACGTTGTGTTATCCCCGCCCCCTTCTTATATCACCACTATTCCCATCTGTAATGGACTGGAACATTCCAGTTGACACCCTTCCATTCTTGGTGCTAACATTGGGGAGTGGAGAGGGGGGGAGGAGAGGGGGGAACCCCTGCTTTAGCCCATTGGAGAGGGCATACACACTTTAATACTCATTTTTACAAGGGGGTCCTCTGGTGCTAGCCAGAGGACAGGATTGCACAAAATGGGAGGGTGGAGAGGGAAGAGGAGAGGGAGGGCCTCTGATACACCCCCAAGAGCAAAGAACCCCCCTGGATTGTGGGGACACAATGGGTGAAGAGGCAGTGCATGTGTGCGATGGTCCTGTCCCGGGGAGGGGGGAAGGACACCACTGGGGTGCACGCATCACCCCCATGTGGCGTCCACCCCCCCCCCCAGGACCATGAACGGGGGCATGGCCTCCTCCCTTCCTGTGGCCCCTGGGCCACATTGCCATCCACAAACTAATAGCACCTACCTTACCCCAGCACGTCCCCATCGGTGGTGCACCCACCCATATGTGCCCCAGGTTTCTGGTGCATTACTCTTTGGTCCTGGGGCACATTGAAAAGGGGGCACTCCTGGACAGTGATACATTTCTATCAGGACCCACTATTCCCAGGGGAGGGGGAGGAGGGAAAAAGGAGAAGGGGGAAGTAGGGAGAGGAAGGGCCAAACGAGGCTCCCATTCCTAAAGGGACACAAAAATAGAGAGTTACCCCTGGTACCAGGAGAGTCGAAAGCGGGGGAGCCACCCCCGTCCATCACATAGCCCAGGGAAGATGGAAAAATCTTAACGCTATGGATCGAGGAAGCAAGATAGTTCAAGCCTATCATTAAGGCCCACGGGCCCCATTGCCTCCGTACGCAAAATTACACGTAATTCACGTCGGGTCAACTCCTGATCTCTATTGCCTCCTCTTCTGGAGTTCGCAACATGCAGGAGTCCCGCAAATTTCAAGCTTGAAATTTGCGGGATTTGATGGACGGGGGGTGGCTCCCCCGCTTTCGTCTCTCCTGGTACCCGGGAACTTGTTCCCTGGATTCCTCCCCCCGCATGCACTCCTACCCCCCCCGCCCCCTTCCCCACCACCCAATCCCCTTCTGGAATAACATCTTCCCCCCCCCCCTAAATCTCTCCCTTTCCCCCTCGGACGTAAGACCAGTCTGACCGTGTGTCATTATGACATTGAGATATGGGTAACTCTCTATTTTTGTGTCCCTTTAGGAATGGGAGCCTCGTTTGGCCCTTCCTCTCCCTACTTCCCTCTTCTCCTTTTTCCCTCCTCCCCCTTCCCTGGGTATAGTGGGTCCTGATAGAAATGTATCACTGTCCAGGAGCGCCCCCCTTTCAATGTGCCCCAGGCCCAAAGAGTAATGCACCAGAAACCTGGGGCACATATGGGTGGGTGCACCACCGATGGGGACGTGCTGGGGTGAGGTAGGTGCTATTAGTTTGTGGATGGCAATGTGGCCCAGGGGCCACAGGAAGGGAGGAGGCCATGCCCCCGTTCATGGTCCTGGGGGGGGGGGTGGGTGGACGCCACATGGGGATGATGCGTGCACCCCAGTGGTGTCCTTCCCCCCCCCCCCCAGCACAGGACCATCGTACACATGCACTGCCTCTTCACCCATTGTGTCCCCACAATCCAGGGGGGTTCTTTGCTCTTGGGGGTGTATCAGAGGCCCTCCCTCTCCTCTTCCCTCTCCATCCTCCCATTTTGTGCAATCCTGTCCTCTGGCTAGCACCAGAGGACCCCCTTGTAAAAATGAGTATTAAAGTGTGTATGCCCTCTCCAATGGGCTAAAGCAGGGGTTCCCCCCTCTCCTCCCCCCCCTCTCCACTCCCCAATATTAGCACCAAGAATGGAAGGGTGCCAACTGGAATGTTCCAGCCCATTACAGATGGGAATAGTGGTGATATAAGAAGGGGGCGGGGATAACACAACGTAATCTTTAAGATACTTGTCCAGAGGCTTGTGTCCCTTTACTCATAAACCTCCCCTTCCAACCTCACAGTGATTTTAATTAGGGGCATTAGGGTGTTTTTAGATGAATAGTCTAATAAAGTTGTTTTTTTAGATAGAAAGCAGGCGGAGACTGAGGCACAGCTTAGACAGTTACTTTGGCCCAGTGTGATGCGGGTCTCTTATCAAGGCACTATAAACGCACAAGTTTTGAAGTTTAACATTGAATGGGATGTGCACGGACACATGTTATGAATTTGAGCACAGTCACAGGATAACGTTAAAACATGCACTTTAGTTTGAATTCGCCAAGCTACGGCGATCTGTTACCAATGTACACGTGTGGCTTTATTGGCATAGTAACCACTGAACCAACGCAACATCACAGGCCAGTCTCCTCCCCCCTAGCCTCACGCACAATCACTACCCAGTACCTAGGGGCCAATGGCGTGCGTGATGGGCGGGGCTTCCGAGCAACATCACGGAAGCCCGTACGCGCCGCCATTCGCCCAAGGATACCTGCACGTGAACAAGCGCCACACCGGCGCGAAACGGCTGTCGCGCAGTCCTCTCACCCCCTGGTCACCCTCACGCACCCGTCCATGGCACAGGTCAGATCATTTAAATACATATGTATACGAGCATAAGCTGTTACTGCATGTGTGCCTATCCACCTGCTGATGTTAACCAATGGAGAAATAAATGTGTCTTAAGGAAGCAGTGCACGGACTGTCTTGTGTGTACTCTATATGTTGCAATCTACATGTTGCCACTCGGTACACTTATCCAACGACATGGCCTGACGTACCACTGCTACGCCGATGACACACAGCTATACCTGTCCTTCAAACCTGGTGGAACAGACCCTACCCCAAAAATAAACTCTTGCTTAGCTGAGCTTCAGGCATGGATGAATGATAACTGGTTGAAACTGAATGCTGACAAAACTGAGGTCCTGTTTGTCCAAAGCCAGTGCTCGCCATCAAAACAGCTCTATCCTAAAGCAACACCAATCAGGATTGGGAATTCAGACATAAACAGCTCCAACCTTGTGCGCAGCCTTGGCGTACTAATCGATGGGGAATTGAGTTTCAGAAACCAAATTTCATCTGTAGTTAAATCTTCCTTCTTTCATCTGAAGAACATTTCAAAGATTAAACATCTGATTCCCCCAGAGGATCTTCAAACCCTAGTCCACGCCTTCATCACATCACGGCTGGACTACTGCAATGCCCTTTATGCTGGCCTCCCCAAAAAAGACTTGCGTCGCCTGCAATTAGTGCAGAATGCTGCTGCCAGATTGCTAACAAACCAGCCTCGCCACTGTCACATTACACCGATCCTTCGCTCACTGCACTGGCTACCAGTAGAATGGAGAATACTCTTCAAGATTGGACTGCTGACATTCAAATCCCTGCACAATCTGGGCCCTGGATACATGAAGGACTTGCTGAAGCTGCACCACACCTCTCACAACCTCAGATCAGCAAGTTCTATAAACTTGGTCACTCCCAGAGTGCACCTCAAAAAATCTGGAGACAGAGCCTTCTGTCATGCTGCCCCTACTCTTTGGAACTCCCTACCACACCCAGTAAAGACAGCACTATCCCTGGAGCTATTCAAATCCAGACTGAAAAGCCACCTGTTTAGCCTGGCATTTCCAGATTTATAAAATTCTTCCCCTGTACCACGATGGTCGGAGCCATGCGCTTTGAGTCCCACGGGAGAAAAGCGCTTTACAAATGTTATTTGTTGTTGTTGTTGTTGTTATATGAACTGATGATTTAAAACAACCTGTTTGCACGCTTCCTCACACAAGGAACCAAGTTGCAGCAAGGAGCAGGACGGGGTTGTCTATTATATATGGTGCAGCAGACCCAATCATCCCCCCATCACTGAGTGCCGGGCAACCAGCATCTTTTGTGTACTGCATTACACCTATAGGTATGTGAGTGTTTGGTGTAACAGAGGTATTTTGAGTAATGCACCTGCAGAGCAGGTGATCATAGGCAATAAAGGAATACTGCTCTTGAGGGCACAGGAACCATCCAGCAGCCTGAGACTCTCCAAGGGGTGGAGTCAGGCTGGAGATAGGAAGGACCACAGAGTGAGTGACACCTGAAGGTGGATATCACTATCTGATCTGGAGACTATCTCTTAAGAGGAGAGATAGCTCTCGAGGTCGGGCACACCTGGTCGGCAACACATGGACAGATTAAGTACGAAGAAGGAAGGCTGATTCGGTATCCAAGGCAAGCAGGGGCTGGCAACGGAATATCAGATATGCGAGGTACCGAATCAGAGATCAAAGGGATAGTCAGGAAAGCAGTAAGTCATAACAGATATCAACAATGCCTAGTCTGGGTGTGAGGTCCTTGGTCTCTACACCCTGGAACTAGTCTGATGAATAACAGATAGATAACACAGTTCCCTAGTCTGGTGTGAGGTCCGTGGTCTCTACACCGTGGAACTAGTCTGAAGTATAACAGATTGATAACGCAAGTTACCTAGTCTGGGTGTGAGGTCCGTGGTCTCTACACCCTGGAACTAGTCTGAAGTATAACAGATGGATAACACAAGTTCCCTAGTCTGGGTGTGAGGTCCGTGGTCTCTACACCCTGGAACTAGTCTGAAGTATAACAGATAGATAACACAAGTTCCCTAGTCTGGGTGTGAGGTCCGTGATCTCTACACCCTGGAACTAGTCTGAAGTATAACAGATAGATAACATAAGTTCCCTAGTCTGGGTGTGAGGTCCGTGGTCTCTACACCCTGTAACTTGTCTAAGCATAAACAGAATAACAGTACAAGTAATCTGGCTCAGTGTGAATTCCCAGGTCCACCTGGTTCAAACACACTGTTGGATCTGACTAAGGTCTGAGTGCTTCCACGTAGTGTTCACAACGGCAGACAACTTGAGACTGGCCAGCAGTAACTATATATGGAGTAGTGCTCTCCGGCACCACCCCTAATTGATCAACCAATAGTAACCTGCTCTGGAGTCAGCTGATTGGCGTGATCAGCTGATCTCTCCTTGCCCAGTATAAGAGTGCTGCCTCTCAGCGCGCGCGCGCGTATTCCTAAGCCTGTTTGCACTAACAGACTCAGCCACACCAGACACATGCTGCCGCGTGCAAACCGCCGTGCTGGATGCGGAACCAGCCGCCTTACTGTTGTTACATGCGGCGGCTTTTCCGCGTTCTGCCCTGTTACAAACCACCGCATTGGACGCGGAATCCGCCGCCTCCTCAGCAGCACACGCGGCGGCTTTTCCACGTTCTCTCACAGTACCCCCCCGAGGAGTGGACTCTGGACATCTCCTGCCCGGCTTTTCAGGATGCAAGTTATGGAACTCCCTTTTCAACTCCTCTGCGTGCATGCGACATTCTGGCACCCAAGTTCTCTCCTCAATGCCATACCCCTTCCAGTGCACTAAATACTGCACGGAGTTCTGCACAAGCCGGGAGTCTAGAATCTTCTCAATTTCATACTCAGGTTGGTCGTCAAACAACACAGTGAGGGGGGAGTGGAATCCACGTGCACTGCCGGCTTGAGCAAGGACACATGGAACGATCTCACACCTCGCATGCTGGTAGGGAGATTGATGGCATAAGCACATCATTGATTTTCCTGGTCACTGGAAACGGACCCAAAAATCTGGGACCTAACTTGGGAGACAGTTGCTTCAGAGCCAAATGTTGTGTGGACACCCAGACCAAGTCTCCTGGAAGGAATTCCCACTCTATGGAACGTCTCTTATCAGCCTGTTTCTTCTGACTCTGAAAAGCCCTCCTCAAATTTCTTTCTACCATTCCCCAAATCTGCTTTAAGGAATTCTGCCAATCCTCCAGGGCTGGAAACGGAGTGGCAGCCACTGGTAATGGGGTGAACTTAGGTGACTTTCCTGTCACCACCTGGAATGGGAAAAAACCTGAGGAGGAGCTTTTTAAATTGTTGTGTGCAAATTCTGCAAATGGCGGTTTGAACATCTGCCACATAACACCTCAGAAACTGTTCCAGAGACTGATTGGTTCTCTCGGTCTGGCCATTGGTCTGTGGATGGTAGCCTGATGAAAAAGATAGCTCCATGTCTAACTGATGGCAGAATGCCCTCCAAAACTTAGAAACAAACTGGACTCCCCGATCTGACACTATATTTTCCGGAATACCATGCAGCCGGAAAATATGTTGGATGAAGAGATCAGCCAACTCCTGGGCTGAGGGGAGTCCTTTTAGGGGGACAAAATGGGCCATCTTGCTGAATCGATCGACTACCACCCAAATGACCGTCATGCCCTCAGACCTGGGGAGTTCGCCCACAAAATCCATGGACAGATGGGTCCATGGCTCACTCGGGACTGGCAATGGTTGCAATGTCCCAACAGGTGCCTGACGGGAGGGTTTGCTCCTAGCAGACACTGCACATTCTCTTACATACTCTTTGCAGTCAGTTGCCAATGATGGCCACCAGGCACATCTCGCAATGAGGTCCTGAGTTCTGGTGGCCCCGAGATGCCCAGCATTCTTGTGGGAATGGAACAACTGCAGTATTTGTAGACGAAAAGGCAATGGTACAAACATGACCCCTTCAGGCTTCCCCTCTGGTACATCCTGTTGGAACAGACCCAACGTTTCTGTCCAGTCCCTCCAGGTCTCAGTGGCGGCCAGAACCACTTACTGAGGAAGAATGGTTTCTGGGTCTAAGGGCTGTGCTGTCTCGGGCTCAAAACATCTGGACAAGGCATCAGCTTTGATGTTCTTACTACCAGGGGTATACATGATTACAAATCTGAATCTCGAGAAAAATAATGACCACCGGGCCTGTCGGGGGCTAAGTCTCTTAGCGCCCTCAATGTACTCCAAATTCTTGTGGTCAGTATAGACAGTAATGGTATGTTCTGCACCCTCTAGCCAATGTCGCCATTCCTCGAAGGCCAACTTAATGGCTAAAAGTTCCCTATTGCCTATATCGTAGTTCTTCTCTGTGGGTGAAAACCTACATTAAAAATAGGCACAGGGGTGTAATTTTCCCTGCAACCCAGAACGCTGAGACAGCACAGCCCCTACCCCTACCTCTGAGGCATCTACCTCCACAATAAAGGGGAAGGTGTCGACATGTCTCAAAATGGCTGCAGTACAGAACAATTTCTTCAGAGTGGAGAAAGCAGCATGGGCCTCAGGGGACCAGTGATGAGTATCTGCCCCTTTCTTTGTGAGACTGGTGAGAGGTGAGATCACCGTAGAGTACCCCTTTATGAACCTCCTATAGTAGTTGGCGAACCCAGGAACCTCTGGAGAGCCTTCAGTCCCACAGGTTGGGGCCACTCCAAAACAGCTGAAACTTTTCCAGGGTCCATAGAGAGGCCAGAGGTTGAAATTATGTACCCCAGAAAGGCAACAGAGGTCACTTCGAAAATGCATTTCCCCAGTTTAGCGTACAGCATATTTTGTCTCAACTTCCGTAACAAACTTAACATGCTTTCTGTGCTCAGAGAGGTTGGACGAGAAGATTAGTATGTCGTCTAAATATACTAAGACGAATCTGCCCAATACTTCTCTAAAGACTTCATTAATCAGCTCTTGAAAGACGGCCGGGGAATTAAACAACCCGAAGGGCATCACCAGGTACTCGTAGTGCCCGTCGGGCGTGTTAAAGGCCATCTTCCATTCATCATCGTCCCTGATCCGCACAAGGTTGTAAACACCCCTTAAATCCAGTTTCGAGAAAATCTTAGCATTGGTGACTTGAGTAAATAAATCGTCTATTAAAGGCAAAGGATAGCGATTTTTTACTGTAATTTTATTTAAGCCCCGATAATCAATGCATGGACGGAGCCCTCCATCCTTCTTTTTCACGAAAAAGAACCCTTACCCTGCCAGGGACCGAGAAGGGCGGATAAAACCTTTAGCTAAGTTCTCTCGGATGTATTCCTGCATGGCCAATTTTTCTGGCCCAGATAAATTATAGAGATGACCTCTAGGGGGCATACAACCCGACCTGAGATCAATGGGGCAATCAAAAGGACGGTGTGGAGGAAGTTTATCTGCTGACTTGGGACAAAACACATCCGCAAATTCTGAATACTGATCTGGCAATCCCTCCATGTGAATCTTGGTTTTACCAAAGGTTACTTTCGCTAGACAATGATGATAGCAATGGGCAGACCGGCTTGTTAGCTGACCCGTAGCCCAATTGATCTGAGGCGAGTGAATTTGTAACCATGGCATGCCAAGAATGATCGTGGAGGTTGCCATTCGTAACACAAAAAATGGTAAACTTTTTTTATGCAACACCCCTATTGTTACCTCCAAGTCCGGGGTCTGGGAGAGAGGGTGGTTACTCTGCAGGGGGGAATCATCCATTGCAGTGACTCGAATCTGTTGTTTTAGTAGGGAGATCGGAATCCCCAATTTCATAGCAAATTCATAATCCATAAAATTAGCTGCTGAGCCAGAATCTATGAAGGCCTCAGTAGTCTCTGTCTTATCCTGCCAGGATATAGTACAAGGGAGAAGAAAACATTTATCATCTAGAGGTAATGACTGCGCGCCTAGGGTATTACCTCCGACTACACCAAGGCGGCAGTGTTTCCCGACTTCTTGGGACAATTCTGCACTTTATGACCCCCCTCTGCACAGTATAGACAGAGCTGCTCTGTTTCTCTGCGTCTCCTTTCCACCTGAGACAATCTCGACCGACCAATCTGCATTGGTTCCGGCGGAGGTGAAGCAGGAGGAGATGGAACAGAAGGAGATGCTGCGTAGGACAAGTATCTCACATTGTTCCTACCCCGGGTCTGTCTTTGGTATCGTAGACGACGATCAATTCTGATGGCCGATGAAATGGCCTCATCGATGGATTTGGGCTCAGGATGACCCAACATTAGATCAGAAACTGCGTCTGACAACCCTGATAAGAAACAGTCTCCTTGCCCAGTATAAGAGTTCTGCCTCTCAGCGCGCGCGCGCGTATTCCTAAGCCTGTGTGCACTAACAGACTCAGCCACACCAGACACATGCTGCCGCGTGCAAACCGCTGTGCTGGACACGGAACCAGCCGCCTTACTGTTGTTACATGTGGCGGCTTTTCCACGTTCTGCCCTGTCACCAGACGCACGCTTCCGCGTGCAAACCGCCGCATTGGACGCGGAATCCACCGCCTCCTCAGCAGCACACGCGGTGGCTTTTCCGCGTTCTCTCACAAATGTATAATCTTAAAGACTATCAAACAATTCCTATCTTGTGTGAAATCCCCAGTTTCCTCCCGGATCAAAGCACACCGAAACTATCTAAGGGTCTGAGTGCTAACACAAAGTATTTGCAACAGCAGACAAGTTGCGAGTGATTCAGCTAGGCTTATGAAGCAGAGGAGACCCCTCCTATCAGCCAATGAGGAGCGGCGAGCGTCTCCTCTGATGTCAGCCCATCGGCCAGGCAGCTGACGCACCTCCTCCCCGCATAAAGGTCCTGTCTGTGCGCACGCACGCGACAAAGCAACCCTATGTGCAACTGACAGACCCGTCCTCGGCGTGCTAGACGCCTGAGGCACGGATACATTGCTAAACAGGGTACTGGAGGCAGGTGCGGTGGTAGCGCTGTTCACCGCGGCTGCCTCTCCAACGTTTGTTACACCTATCAGTTGGTTTGACATATAAGTCAGTATACAATGTGCCATTAGACATGATAACCATGGTATCTAAAAAGTTGATCTGATGGTCGTTACAGTGTGATGCAAGTCTAATTGCCTCACACTGGGTATGTAATTCACCGATGAATAGGTCAAGGGTACAACGTGGTCCCGTCAAAACGCAAAACACATTGTCAATATAATGAAGCCAGCATATGGCATACCTCTTGAATAACACGTTGTTGTACACGAATGATTCTTCATATTGGTTCATGTAGATGTTTGCGTAGAACGGGGCCACGTTGGACCCCATAGCCATTCCTCAAACCTGTAAGAAAAATTGATAATTAAATATGAAATAATTACATGTCAGAACAATTTTCAAAAGGTGAACTATGAATTCAATCTTGGATTGGACCATGTACATAGTAATATTAGGGGCGGCAATTTCGACCGCCTTTTGCTGCAGAGGGAGGCCATATGGATCTATGATCTGCAGGCCACGGTTCCACCTGGCCTAAATGAATCTCTTGGTTTCTCGTCCTTTCTGCCTGTCTGATTAGTCTGCGGAGCTCCCTCTCCTTTGCTGGTTGCCTGGGTGTCCCACTGCCCTCACTTGTTAATGTGTGTGATTTTTACATGCTTATTACTGCTTCTCTTTTGAATTTTTGATTATTCTTGTGCCTACATATTTGTTCCCATATTCACACATGGGGGCCTTTACTTATTTAGATTGTTCCCCTTAATTCCATCATAACAGCAAATTTTTATGCTAATTTTGTGCGATATTTGTTATAGTTTGCCCATGTATCCAAAGAGTTAATGTGTGTGGGTTTGTATGTAGCGGCTGAAGCGGTGTTATAATGGTCTATGTTCTTTAGGAATTATTATTATTAGAATTAGCTGTGTGGTTTATTTACAGAGGTATTACCTGGTTTCCGGTTTCTGATGGCTTTCTGATCCACGAATCCTCCCCCCTTGCTTCATGTTGTGTGCGCAGGTTCTTGTTCCTCCTGCGCTCCACTGGGCGGAAGTTGTAGGGTGGGATCGGGCGCACCCTCTACTGTCCGCTCCCCAGGTCCTGCCCGTGGGTAATTTTGGTTCCCCCGGGCGGACTGGAGCGCGTTCGGTGGGCCGGGCGCTATGGCGCGCGCGTCATCTGACAGCCCCGGATCCTTATCCTATAAAAATTTCAGTCACGAGTGATGCAAGTCAGCCATGCCTCCCTTGAGAAAGCTGGCCGCCTGCTAGCGAAACATGTCGGGTCTCCCGGCGTGGTAATCCACGAGCCCCTGCCGCCTCCCCTCCTCCCTATCGCAGCTTGTGGGACACCATTAGCAGCCTATCTTTCGCTAGCTATTCACAGGACCTTGGAAGCCGGACCCACCGACCTAGGATTGCCCCTCTTTATATGAGGATTTTTTCATCACTTTCTTTTCCTTGGACGGTAGTCATTTATGACTGGATCCAATGCCTTACCAGGATGCGCAGGATGGGTAACATATATTATATCAGTACAGCTGCTGTTTAATCTGATCTCTATTATGCCTGAAACCCTGAAGGACAAGAACAACTGGGCTGCATAGCTCATTTGCTGCAGTTTTGTGACTTCTGTTGGTTCTGACCTGCTTGCCACCTGCAATAGTGACTGCCTTTTATTGGTGATTTGCTTATGCTGAAAGGTGTCACTGCTTATGCTGCTTTTGGAGACAGGCGTCTTCATCCATCTGCTGATGAACACTACATTCCTTGAAGCCTTTTTTTGCCTGCTTGAACACTCTTTTGCAAACTTTAATCAATACTTGCTGGACTTTACCTGCATGGCTTTACCTGCATGGCTTGCTTGCTTTTGTATTGAATTGACGTCATAAACATTTAAGATATCCTCTAGCCGGCAATTGCACCATTGCATTAGTTTGAGGTTGCGTTTGAATGTGGATATGTGTTCATGTTGTTAGGAGAGAGTGGGGTGGCCACCTGGTTGCTCTTTTAAAGTTACTTATTTAATGTGTCTACTTATTTACAGTTTATGTGTTTAATAAAATAAATTTTGATATCTTTTTATAAAAACCTATTCTGGTTGTCTGACTTAGAACCCCTCAATGGTTATCCTAACCCTTTTTTTGATTTATGAATTCAATCTGTTGTTGGTCAAAATCTGAAGCAGTAAACAGTGCATGCTGGACCACCTCCACACCTCCATCATTTGGGATGGAGGTGTAGAGGCTCTCCACATCCAAAGTCACCAGCAAACCTCCTTCAGGTATATTAGTCATCTTGGAGAAAAAATCTAGAAATATTGCTGTGTCTCTTTCATAGGACTTCTGTGCAATCACAAAAGACCTAAGCAGATGATCAAGATATTTGGCCAAGGGTGAGAGGACAGAATCTATCCCACTCACGATCGGTCTGCCCGGCGTTGGTTCTAACTTTTTGTGTATCTTTGGGCGTAGATATAAGCGAGGGGTTCTCGGATGATCCATTTTTATGAAATTGGCTAGTTTTTTCTCAATAACACCTGCACTAACTGATTGGTCTAAAAGACCGTCAATTTGGCGTCTGATATCTGGTAGGGAGTTGCAGGGTAGTTTGATACGTGCTTGAATCCTCAAGTTGTCTCCTAGCTTCATTCAGATATTGGATAGTATCCATCACTACCACTGAGTCCCCTTTATCAGCTGGTTTAATGGTGATATGGTCCATTGAAGAAAGTTCCCTCAGTGCTTCTCTTTCAGCTGAAGTAAGGTTATGATGTACCCTCACACTAAAATGATTGGTATGTAGTAAATCGTTCACTTCTGCTTGGACCTTTGTCATAAACATATCAATAGCTTGGCATGAGGAGGGATTCAATTTACTAGGCAATCTTAGCGAGGTATCCCCCAAGCGTAGTATGTTGGAATCATCACCCTCATTAACAGAAGGGTAGAAAAAACAAGGTTGTTGAAAGTAATATTTAAGTTTAATTCTCTGAAAAAATTGCTGCAGTTCAATGTCCAACTTGAGAGGGTTCGGCCAGTAAGTGGGAGCAAAAGATAGACCTTTGTTGAGTAGTAAATATTGAGATTCTGTTAGTTGAACTGATGAAATGTTGTTGACCACTATGTTGTGGATGGATCTAGTCTCTGTCTCGGCCGCTGTCATAGCCTCTCTTTATGCTGTCTGCGGCGACCCCCCCTCCTCCTCCTTGTTTGTCCTGACTGGACTGATTGTCTGACGATTCTCCCGGCGTGCTGGCCGACAAAAAATCAGATGAGCCACCCAGATTAGGGTCTGTTGGTGGGATAGTTGGCTTTGGCATCCCTTTGGGAGCACGTGGTCTAGATGGACGTTTGTACGGTTGTTGCCATACATACACATATCCTGCCGTATAGTCAGATTCATCTCGTGACATTGCCACCCCGCATCCCGGCACCACATTTCCCCATCTGGTCCGCCTGACCAGGGGGTGGTTCCCATGTACTGTGACGTCGGGTCAGAAGCTGTACCGGTGCGGGAGAGAGCCTGCTTGGACCTGCACAGACCAGAGGTGAGTTGCTGATATTCATTGGCTCCCACATTTATATAAGTTCCCCATAGTGACTAGGGATTGGCTGATTTTGTTTCATGGTCAGCCATTGGTCAATTTGAACTAGTGATGTGGTATTTAAACTCATGTGAATATGTTCAATTTGAGACTGCCATAGCTTGAAACAGGAGCACGTCATCTGCTTTTAAACGTCGCTGTATATTATGGCAGGCTTTGAATAAAAAACATAAAAGAGCTACTGGATGGTGCTGGCTTCATCTTTTTCCTCCATGAACATATAAACCTGAACCAACCTGCACTGCAAGTGTGCTGCCTGTCCCAGCTGTCACTTCCCCTTACTTACCCTTCCCATCACCAGGTAGCTACAGGTGCTCCTTAGTATTCGGTAGCCAGAAGTGCCCTCAATATTAAGAAGCTATAGGTGCCCCTAAGTACTTGGTAGCTAGAGGAACCTCAGTATTAATTAGCTAGAGGTGTAACCAAGTATTAGGTAGCCAGAGCTATCATCAGCAATAAGTAGCTAGAGGTTCTGACTCAAGGGAAATGTCATCAGTGGAATGCCGAGAGCAGGGTGAGTAACCTCTAATTACTGTACACTCTCACCAGGACTCTGCATAGGGAATAAGGGAGGGAGACACTTGGTGTGGGAACCGCCTTATCATCATCAGGGGCCTGTAGGCATGTGCCTACAGTGCTTTATGGTAAATCTGGTCCTAAAAGGTGAAATGAATTTGTTTCTGATGACTTCATTATTTTTAAAGAAAAAAAAGCCTCTTGCTTTATCTTAATACATTACATTCTCATTCTCATTCTTTAATTAGTAGCATGGTGAAAAAACAAAACAAAAAAAACAACAACAAAAAAACCCTCAAATCTATCCAATAATAATCATTAATTAATGGTTATTCTGTGCAATAGCTTTTTATAGCTATACTTTTTTTTAACATTATTTAACTTTTTTATTGTAAAACATTGCTTTGGTGATGTTTTCACAAGTAACCTCCTCACTTAAATAATGATTAAATCATAGTTTGGTTATAAAATTAGATCCAGCAGATAATGCTGAGGC
Source organism: Hyperolius riggenbachi (assembly GCF_040937935.1). Lineage (NCBI taxonomy): Eukaryota > Metazoa > Chordata > Amphibia > Anura > Hyperoliidae > Hyperolius > Hyperolius riggenbachi. The sequence goes on along the minus strand of NC_090652.1, from coordinate 132,652,895 downwards.
AAGCTATTTATAATGTAGTAACTCACTGAACAAGGAAGAACTTGAATTATTGGCAGCGTGATAACACTGAGACTAGGCAAAGACAGAATTCCGGTAATTAGTTCACATACTTTGCAAAGTTGGCATAGACACGTCTCAGCGCATTAGCAAAATACAGTGCAAGCATTTGTTTATATTGCATTAGTCAAGTGCTTTCCATCTTCTTAAGCAACTACAAATTATACTCTGCTTCCGTAAATCTTTAAATCACCATGAATACTAGAATTCAATTGTAACCAGTTACGTTGTGCCTATATATATCTATATATATATGTGGTATAAACTGCACAGTGCTTTTGGAACTGGACATTAAGTGATGACAGATTATTGTAAAATCTTCTCCACCTTCCAAACTAAGCAAAACATCAAATACATCATTACTTTTCCAGGTGACAAATTCAAACATTTGTAGAGAATACTTTTCCAAATCTGTAAACAAAAGTTGCTCAGTGTACCGTTATACTGAAAAGGATGACATATTTTTTGCCTTTAACAAACTCTCATTATAAGCAGATAAACCATTACTTTGGCAGGAGCGATATTTTCTGTAGGCTTAGGAAAGAGGAAAGGAAGGGTGGCAAGTGACCCTGGGGCTCTTGTCTCTAAAGGGACCGAAGATTACCACACATTCAGCTTGCCAAGAAGATAAAAATAATTGTTTACATACTGCTGTTGTTGTCTGGAGGTAGCAAATACTCACGTTAGTGGTTCTTTCCATTATTTAAAACACACCTGCACCAAAAATGTGCCTAATGAGTTAAAGTGTAGAGTTATAATAATGGCAATAATGTCTGTTTTCTGTTTTGTGGCCTGTAGGGTTTCTAATTCAAATTTGAAATATCTGACTGCTTTATGTGGTTACAGGAAGCGTGCCTCTGCATCTAACTTCCTCAGTGTATATAAGAATAATTAGTTCCCTTGAAAGGCTTCTACTTCGCCCATCTGTAATTTTGCCATTGCTAGTCTGGAAATGAACCAAGCAAGATGACTGTTTCCTGTGGGCAACAGGTACAACAAATCATTTTTACACACAAGGCCCTAGTTTATAGTTTTATATCTCTCATAACAAGATCTTTATTAGGTTGAATGAAGACTTGCTGGAGCCTGGAGGCAGATCTGTAGGTGCAGAGCTTGCCACTCTATCCTACCATGGAAAATGAGAGAAATAGGCACTTGCATCATACTACAGCTGTATATACAGGAAGGAAAAACAAGACATTACCAGCACATGAAGGGAAAGAAGCTACTTTTAGCATGTTAAGTTTGCGCACTCGAAGACCTCCTCAGGTAAACATGACAGAGCATGTTCACCATCAGCTGCCTAATTTTTGGCTGCACAGTTGGGGCAGGCCGGGCAATGCAAGCAGGGGTTTCCAAAGAGCTTTGGCAGTCTTCAGAAACATGGTCATGACTGCACTGCTGAGGAACAGGGTTGAGCTCCTGGAACTGGAACAGTTCCGAGTTCTGATTTTCACATCAGAATTTGGCAGTACAAACATGAAAATTGGAAATTGCTCTGTTCTGAGTACCATGCTACATTTTTCCATTGAAGTCGATTGTGAAGACTTTCTTGGTTAGTAGCAAAGCCCCTGTACATACCCCTGCAAATTTGCTACCTATGTTAGGGAGATCAGTAGAAACATGGTAAAAAAAAACATTTATGAAAAAAACATGTAGTTTTTAAGAAAATTGATTTTAACCCTAACCCTTTCCACTCTTATGTCCCGCATAGTGGGACATCACGAATTTCCAGTTGCACTCGTATGTCCCGCTGTGCAGGACATAATTTCAGCAGCGGTTTGCAGGCACATCTGCGGGGGTCAAAGTCCGATCTCTCTCCCTTTGTATAGTGGGCATGTAAGAGTACATGCCCACACAGGTGGTACCCCTCTGCCTCAAACCGGAAGTGCACGATCAACGCTACCAGGAAGTGAACAATGCATTGAATTTTCCTTGCATTTTCCTTGCTGATTTCTTGCAGATTCCTTGCTTATTCCTTACTTATTCCTTGCTGATTCCTTCTTGCAGATTCCTTGCTTATTCCTTACTGATTCCTTTCTGATTCCTTCTTGCAGATTCCTTGCTTATTCCTTACTGATTCCTTTCTGATTCCTTCTTGCAGATTCCTTTCTGCAGATTTCATGCAGATTCCTTGAAAATTCCATTGCAGATTTCTTGCAGATTGCTTGCAAAGTTGCATAGAGGAGCAATGGCATCCTATGCAATGTACGTGGAGGAGTTTCTAAATAGTAGCCAGCATTTTATTGCTCTAATTCCCAATCGAAATACCAAAGATTGCATTGTGTGTAGTGACATAAAGACACCTGGTGGCAGGCATAAAACCACCTATTATTGCGAAACTTGCTCACGCAAGCCAGGATTGCACCCAGGAAATTGCTGTAAAATTTACCATACCTTGGCTTTCTTCTCTGCTACCAGCCAATAGAAGATGCCAAACTGTCCAAATAAGGTATTACATTAAACGTAAATTGTGTTCTTTAAAACAACTCTTTAAAATTACTCTCTCTCCCATGTTAAAATGGGAGAGAGAGTAAGAGGGAGAGTGCATTTCTGTGAAAAAAAAAAAAAACCTCTGAGCAGAAACGACTCCCTTTAGGAAAAAACTCAGAGTGGAAAGGGTTAAAGTTTCATACCAAAAGTGTTTTTTGAACTGGGTTAAATGACACTGTACTGCATTCTGAGTTATGAGTTCTGTCTGTGTCCACATTGTATACAAATTGACACCATTGACTTCTATAAAAAATGCCTTTTGGAACATGAAAATCAGAACACAAAATTCAGTATTTGCCTGTTGAACTTCGAATAGAAGAGACAGTAGAGATAGTGACATAGGGCCAGTGAAGGCCACCTCAGATGATAGTAATGGACACAATTTCTAACTCAGCTTGACATCTCAGTACATCTACCTTTAAAAATGTCATTTTAAAAATAAAATAAAATTTAAAGTAAAGATAGGAAACAAAGGAACAGAAAAGGAACAGATTGTAACATTTTCAAATGTTACCATTATTTTACAAGATTTAGCAGAAAGTTTTGAATCGGTTGTGACAGGTGAGGAAAGCGATAGTCTGAAAAAGTGATTGACAGTGTTCATGAATGTCCTATTTTTTTCTTATCTGGTCTGCCATTTTAATCCACATAGAGGTTTTGTGTCCTCCTTGAGACAGGTGCTCAGGTGAGCATATGGATCCATAACAGCAACTGGCTGTTTACCCAAAGAGGACCTCTACGCGTGGAAATAAAAACCCAGTTAACCCCGCATGTATTAACCTAGATCTGGTAGAGCACATAAGCTGTGTGCTAGACTGAAAAAACGGTATTTGGCATTTGTGCTATCTAAAGACTGTAAGTTGTTATTTTGTTCAGGACAAGGATTGGGCTATTGTAAGGAATGTACCTGTTAATCATGAGATCGCTGCCGAGACCTGGGCAGAATCTGTCACTTCCGGGTCTTGGCACTTGTTCCTCGCCGCTGGTCCTGCCAGTGACTGACAGTCCACACACACTGATAGGTGGAGGGTGCGTTCACAGTACCGCCTCCGCAAGGGTAAACAATAGTCAGCTGACCCGTCAGCTGATCTCTAGCTGATTATGCCTTGCTTTGTGATTGGTTGAGTGGAGGGTGGCTGGCCACTGATTGGAGAATGATCGCTATTTAAATGTGCAGAGTGCTCCCAGTCATTGCCCGTGATAACTTTGGCTAGTTGCTGGGTGCACACTCTGAATCTTGTTCTGATATTCTGGACCTTGACCTCAGCTTGTATTGGACTACTCTGTTGTATTTAACTTCTGCTTGATTCTTGGATTACCCTTTGCCTGCTGCCTGGACCGACATTTGCTAAGTTACTGGACTTCCATTGATTGCTGCCTGGACCGACTTCTGCTAAGTTACTGGATTTCCCTTGATTGCTGCCTGGACTGACCCTTGCTTGTACTGGATACTCCTTTGCTTGCTGCTTGGATTACCTGTTACCCATGGACTTGTCTGTCATCTTTGCTACTGCTAACACACGACGTTGATAGCCTCATCCTTCTGAATCAAGGTAATAACCCGTGTGTTATTGCTGAACTGTTAAACTGTGTATGTGATGCTGCTGAACTGTGTTGCTAGCCTCAGTGGTGACCTCTGGTGGTACTTTGGCTTTCTAGGGCTCAGCTGCTATACCTTGCACCTCCAAGGCCTGGGTGTAACCGAAGTCGGGCAGGTGTTATTTCCTCACCTCCTGTTCAAGCAGGGACGTGCCACGTAGGGTGAAGAAGGTGGTGATAGATTGGGGCATAGCAGCTGAAAGAAAGAAGGAGATCTGCCAGGCATTACAGTTATACTGTGTAAAGAGGGTGTTTCAGCTTTTAGTTACGTGTGATCAAATCTGCTGGGGATGGATGCCCCAATATGCCTGCCTGATTATAATTTTGATTGATTGTAGATCAAAAATATTGATTGGTCATGATGGACAATCTCACTTGCACAAGTGGGGTAGGTGTAATAGTGTTGGTAGATGGCCCATAACGGTTTGTAGCATTGTAAACTGAAATCTAGTAAAAATATATGTGCAGTGTGGGGCAGTAATAAATTCCTCTATGATCACATTCTGATCAGAGATGGATCTATCGTTTGAACAAATCAGGTTGCCATCTATTAATGTAGGGTCACCTGTAGTAACCCATCCAGTGGTCGAATTTTGTCTATGTTCACCTTAGGCATATATTGTTAGCAGTTTTTAAAGGACCGCTCTAGCAAAAAAAGTAAGCAGTTAAAATCAGACAGAACCCACAGGTTTAGGTCTAGTCCATCTCCTCATGGGGAATTCTCAGGGTTTCCTTTATTTTCAAAAGCATATCCTGAATGGCAGTTTAACTGCCAAAATCGTAAGATATCTGCCACCGTCCCTACTCATTTGCATACTATTTTGGCAGTTAGACTTACTGACTGCCATTCAGGAAATGCTTTTGAAAACAAATTAAACCCAGAGAATCTCCTATGATGAGATGGACTAGTCCAAAACCCCAGTTCTGTCAGATTTTAACTGCTTATTTTATTTACTCGAATAGTCCTTTAGTTTGTACACACTGAATAAAGACTAGTGTGTGTGTGGAACATGGAAGAATGTCTCCAGACTAATGTTGCACTTGCCTCGTGCCTGTCCCAGCCCAGAGAGTACAAAACAATTACTACCTATCCACTGTGTCACAAGTGGTGGAGGATGTAGTAATTATGTAGTAATAGTATTACGTAGTAATACAGTATTGAAATGGTGCATAGAGAGTCTGCTTCTCAGCACCTAAGGTGTTTTTCTCAATAGTGAGTTGAACTCTGACATCATGCTACAATTATGGAGTCAACTGTGGAAATTAAGAAGGGTGGACGTGCCCACAAAGAAATACTTCTCAGAGTATACATTATAAAGCCATAAATAAATAAATAAATACATGAGGTATCTTACCTCTCCAGATGAACCAACCCAGAAAAACAAGGACACCCTGCTACAAACTGAATTCCCTAAGATACTTTATTGACCTGAGGAAGCGGGCAGAGACCTGAAAAATGCATTGTCTTTTTTAATTGTGCTTGAATAAACCTTACCTAATCTATACCCTTACTCTTCTGGGTTGGTTCACCTGGAGAGGTAAGATACCTCATGTAAATGGGCATCCGCAGAAAAATTTCCGGGGGGGGCAAAAAGGGGTATAGTTAGGGATATATGTGCCCAGTATATGTATTCAGGGTTATATGTGCCCAGTACATGTAGCCAAAGGTATATGTGCCCAGTATATGTAGAAAGGGGTATATGTTCTCAGTATATGTAGCCAGGGGTATATGTGCTCAGTATATGTAGCCAGGGGTATATGTGCTCAGTATATGTAGCCAGGGTTATATGTGCCCAGTATATGTAGCCAGAGGTATATGTGCTCAGTATATGTAGCCAGAGGTATATGTGCCCAGTATATGTAGCCAGGGTTATATGTGCCCAGTATATGTAGCCAGGGTTATATGTGCCCAGTGTATGTAGCCAGGGGTATATGTGCCCAGTATATGTAGCCAGGCGTATATTTCCCCAGTATATGTAGCCAGGGGTATATGTGCCCAGTATATGAAGCCAGGGGTATATGTGCCCAGTATATGAAGCCAGAGGTATATGTGCCCAGTATATGTAGCCAGGGGTATATGTGCCCAGTATATGTAGCCAGGGGTATATGTGCCCAGTATATGTAGCCAAGGGTATATGTGCCCAGTATATGTAGCCAGGGTTATATGTGCCCAGTATATGTAGCCAGGGGTATATGTGCCCAGTATATGTAGCCAGGCATATATGTGCCCAGTATATGTAGCCAGGGGTATATGTGCCCAGTATATGTAGCCAGGGGTATATGTGCCCAGTATATGTAGCCAGGGTTATATGTGCCCAGTATATGTAGCCAGGGGTATATGTGCCCAGGATATGTAGCCAGGGGTATATGTGCCCAGTATATGTAGCCAGGGGTATATGTGCCCAGTATATGTAGCCAGGGATATATGTGCCCAGTATATGTAGCCAGAGGTATATGTGCCCAGTATATGTAGAAAGGGATATATGTGCCCAGTATACAGTATGTAGCCAGGGGTATATGTGCCCAGTATATGTAGCCAGGGTTATATGTGCATAGTATATGTAGCCAGGGTTATATGTGCCCAGTATATGTAGCCAGGGTTATATGTGCCCAGTATATGTAGCCAGGGGTATATGTGCCCAGTATATGTAGCCAGGCATATATGTGCCCAGTATATGTAACCAGGGGTATGTGTGCCCAGTATATGTAGCCAGGGGTTTATGTCCCCAGTATATGTAGCCAGGGGTATATGTGCCCAGTATATGAAGCCAGGGGTATATGTGCCCAGTATATGGAGCCAGGAGTATATGTGCCCAGTATATGTAGCCAGAGTTATATGTGCCCAGTATATGTAGCCAGGGGTATATGTCCCCAGTATATGTAGCCAGGGGTATATGTGCCCAGTAAATGAAGCGAGAGGTATATGTGCCCAGTATATGTAGCCAGGCTTATATGTGCCCAGTATATGTAGCCAGGCTTATATGTGCCCAGTATATGTAGCCAGGGGTATATGTGCCCAGTATATGTAGCCAGGGGTATATGTGCCCAGTATATGTAGCCAGGGGTATATGTGCCAAGTATATGTAGCCAGGGTTATATGTGCCAAGTATATGTAGCCAGAGGTATATGTGCCCAGTATATGTAGCCAGAGGTATATGTACCCAGTATATGTAGCCAGGGGTATATGTGCCCAGTATATGTAGCCAGGGGTATATGTCCCCAGTATATGTAGCCAGGGGTATATGTGCCCAGTATATGAAGCCAGGGGTATATGTGCCCAGTATATGAAGCGAGAGGTATATGTGCCCAGTATATGTAGCCAGGCTTATATGTGCCCAGTATATGTAGCCAGGGGTATATGTGCCCAGTATATGTAGCCAGGGGTATATGTGCCCAGTATATGTAGCCAGGGGTATATGTGCCCAGTATATGTAGCCAGGGTTATATGTGCCCAGTATACGTAGCCAGAGGTATATGTGCCCAGTATATGTAGCCAGAGGTATATGTGCCCAGTATATGTAGCCAGGGGTATATGTGCCCAGTATATCAGTATATGTAGCCAGGGGTATATGTGCCCAGTATATGTAGCCAGGGGTATATGTGCCCAGTATATGTAGCCAGGGGTATATGTGCCCAGGATATGTAGCCAGGGGTATATGTGCCCAGTATATGTAGCCAGGGGTATATGTGCCCAGTATATGTAGCCAGGGGTATATGTGCCCAGTATATGTAGCCAGGGTTATATGTGCATAGTATATGTAGCCAGGGTTATATGTGCCCAGTATATGTAGCCAGAGGTATATGTGCCCAGTATATGTAGCCAGGGTTATATGTGCCCAGTATATGTAGCCAGGGTTATATGTGCCCAGTATATGTAGCCAGGGGTATATGTGCCCAGTATATGTAGCCAGGCATATATGTGCCCAGTATATGTTGCCAGGGGTATATGTGCCCAGTATATGTAGCCAGGGGTTTATGTCCCCAGTATATGTAGCCAGGGGTATATGTGCCCAGTATATGAAGCCAGGGGTATATGTGCCCAGCATATGTAGCCAGGGGTATATGTGCCCAGTATATGTAGCCAGGCATATATGTGCCCAGTATATGTAGCCAGGGGTATATGTGCCCAGTATATGTAACCAGGGGTATATGTCCCCAGTATATGTAGCCAGGGGTATATGTGCCCAGTATATGAAGCCAGGGGTATATGTGCAAAGTATATGAAGCGAGAGGTATATGTGCCCAGTATATGTAGCCAGGCTTATATGTGCCCAGTATATGTGGCCAGGGGTATATGTGCCCAGTATATGTAGCCAGGGGTATATGTGCCCAGTATATGTAGCCAGGGGTATATGTGCCCAGTATATGTAGCCAGGGTTATATGTGCCCAGTATATGTAGCCAGAGGTATATGTGCCCAGTATATGTAGCCAGGGTTATATATGTGCCCAGTATATGTAGCCAGAGTTATATGTGCCCAGTATATGTAGCCAGGGTTATATGTGCCCAGTATATGTAGCCAGGGGTATATGTGCCCAGTATATGTAGCCAGGGGTATATGTGCCCAGTATATGTAGCCAGGCTTATATGTACCCAGTATATGTAGCCAGGGGTATATGTGCCCAGTATATGTAGCCAGGGGTATATGTGCCCAGTATATGTAGCCAGGGGTATATGTGCCCAGTATATGTAGCCAGGGTTATATGTGCCCAGTATATGTAGCCAGGGGTATATGTGCCCAGTATATGTAGCCAGGGGTATATGTGCCCAGTATATGTAGCCAGGGGTATATGTGCCCAGGATATGTAGCCAGGGGTATATGTGCCCAGTATATGTAGCCAGGGGTATATGTGCCCAGTATATGTAGCCAGGGTTATATGTGCCCAGTATATGTAGCCAGAGGTATATGTGCCCAGTATATGTAGAAAGGGATATATGTGACCAATATACAGTATGTAGCCAGGGGTATATGTGCCCAGTATATGTAGCCAGGGTTATATGTGCATAGTATATGTAGCCAGGGTTATATGTGCCCAGTATATGTAGCCAGGGTTATATGTGCCCAATATATGTAGCCAGGGTTATATGTGCCCAATATATGTAGCTAGGGTTATATGTGCCCAGTATATGTAGCCAGGGGTATATGTGCCCAGTATATGTAGCCAGGCATATATGTGCCCAGTATATGTAGCCAGGGGTATGTGTGCCCAGTATGTGTAGCCAGGGGTTTATGTCCCCAGTATATGTAGCCAGGGGTATATGTGCCCAGTATATGAAGCCAGGGGTATATGTGCCCAGTATATGGAGCCAGGAGTATATGTGCCCAGTATATGTAGCCAGAGTTATATGTGCCCAGTATATGTAGCCAGGGGTATATGTCCCCAGTATATGTAGCCAGGGGTATATGTGCCCAGTAAATGAAGCGAGAGGTATATGTGCCCAGTATATGTAGCCAGGCTTATATGTGCCCAGTATATGTAGCCAGGCTTATATGTGCCCAGTATATGTAGCCAGGGGTATATGTGCCCAGTATATGTAGCCAGGGGTATATGTGCCCAGTATATGTAGCCAGGGGTATATGTGCCAAGTATATGTAGCCAGGGTTATATGTGCCAAGTATATGTAGCCAGAGGTATATGTGCCCAGTATATGTAGCCAGTGGTATATGTACCCAGTATATGTAGCCAGGGGTATATGTGCCCAGTATATGTAGCCAGGGGTATATGTCCCCAGTATATGTAGCCAGGGGTATATGTGCCCAGTATATGAAGCCAGGGGTATATGTGCCCAGTATATGAAGCGAGAGGTATATGTGCCCAGTATATGTAGCCAGGCTTATATGTGCCCAGTATATGTAGCCAGGGGTATATGTGCCCAGTATATGTAGCCAGGGGTATATGTGCCCAGTATATGTAGCCAGGGGTATATGTGCCCAGTATATGTAGCCAGGGTTATATGTGCCCAGTATACGTAGCCAGAGGTATATGTGCCCAGTATATGTAGCCAGAGGTATATGTGCCCAGTATATGTAGCCAGGGGTATATGTGCCCAGTATATGTAGCCAGGGGTATATGTGCCCAGTATATGTAGCCAGGGGTATATGTGCCCAGTATATGTAGCCAGGGGTATATGTGCCCAGGATATGTAGCCAGGGGTATATGTGCCCAGTATATGTAGCCAGGGGTATATGTGCCCAGTATATGTAGCCAGGGGTATATGTGCCCAGTATATGTAGCCAGGGTTATATGTGCATAGTATATGTAGCCAGGGTTATATGTGCCCAGTATATGTAGCCAGAGGTATATGTGCCCAGTATATGTAGCCAGGGTTATATGTGCCCAGTATATGTAGCCAGGGCTATATGTGCCCAGTATATGTAGCCAGGGGTATATGTGCCCAGTATATGTAGCCAGGCATATATGTGCCCAGTATATGTAGCCAGGGGTATATGTGCCCAGTATATGTAGCCAGGGGTATATGTGCCCAGTATATGTAGCCAGGGGTATATGTGCCCAGTATATGAAGCCAGGGGTATATGTGCCCAGTATATGTAGCCAGGGGTATATGTGCCCAGTATATGTAGCCAGAGTTATATGTGCCCAGTATATGTAACCAGGGGTATATGTCCCCAGTATATGTAGCCAGGGGTATATGTGTCCAGTATATGAAGCCAGGGGTATATGTGCAAAGTATATGAAGCGAGAGGTATATGTGCCCAGTATATGTAGCCAGGCTTATATGTGCCCAGTATATGTAGCCAGGGGTATATGTGCCCAGTATATGTAGCCAGGGGTATATGTGCCCAGTATATGTAGCCAGGGGTATATGTGCCCAGTATATGTAGCCAGGGTTATATGTACCCAGTATATGTAGCCAGAGGTATATGTGCCCAGTATATGTAGCCAGGGTTATATGTGCCCAGTATATGTAGCCAGAGTTATATGTGCCCAGTATATGTAGCCAGGGTTATATGTGCCCAGTATATGTAGCCAGGGGTATATGTGCCCAGTATATGTAGCCAGGGGTATATGTGCCCAGTATATGTAGCCAGGCTTATATGTACCCAGTATATGTAGCCAGGGGTATATGTGCCCAGTATATGTAGCCAGGGGTATATGTCCCCAGTATATGTAGCCAGGGGTATATGTGCCCAGTATATGTAGCCAGGGTTATATGTGCCCAGTATATGTAGCCAGGGGTATATGTGCCCAGTATATGTAGCCAGGGGTATATGTGCCCAGTATATGTAGCCAGGGTTATATGTGCCCAGTATATGTAGCCAGAGGTATATGTGCCCAGTATATGTAGCCAGAGGTATATGTGCCCAGTATATGTAGCCAGGGGTATATGTGCCCAGTATATGTAGCCAGGGGTATATGTGCCCAGTATATGTAGCCAGGTGTATATGTGCCCAGTATATGTAGCCAGGGGTATATGTGCCCAGTATATGTAACCAGGGGTATATGTCCCCAGTATATGTAGCCAGGGGTATATGTGCCCAGTATATGAAGCCAGGGGTATATGTGCAAAGTATATGAAGCGAGAGGTATATGTGCCCAGTATATGTAGCCAGGCTTATATGTGCCCAGTATATGTGGCCAGGGGTATATGTGCCCAGTATATGTAGCCAGGGGTATATGTGCCCAGTATATGTAGCCAGGGGTATATGTGCCCAGTATATGTAGCCAGGGTTATATGTGCCCAGTATATGTAGCCAGAGGTATATGTGCCCAGTATATGTAGCCAGGGTTATATATGTGCCCAGTATATGTAGCCAGAGTTATATGTGCCCAGTATATGTAGCCAGGGTTATATGTGCCCAGTATATGTAGCCAGGGGTATATGTGCCCAGTATATGTAGCCAGGGGTATATGTGCCCAGTATATGTAGCCAGGCTTATATGTACCCAGTATATGTAGCCAGGGGTATATGTGCCCAGTATATGTAGCCAGGGGTATATGTGCCCAGTATATGTAGCCAGGGGTATATGTGCCCAGTATATGTAGCCAGGGTTATATGTGCCCAGTATATGTAGCCAGGGGTATATGTGCCCAGTATATGTAGCCAGGGGTATATGTGCCCAGTATATGTAGCCAGGGGTATATGTGCCCAGGATATGTAGCCAGGGGTATATGTGCCCAGTATATGTAGCCAGGGGTATATGTGCCCAGTATATGTAGCCAGGGTTATATGTGCCCAGTATATGTAGCCAGAGGTATATGTGCCCAGTATATGTAGAAAGGGATATATGTGCCCAATATACAGTATGTAGCCAGGGGTATATGTGCCCAGTATATGTAGCCAGGGTTATATGTGCATAGTATATGTAGCCAGGGTTATATGTGCCCAGTATATGTAGCCAGGGTTATATGTGCCTAATATATGTAGCCAGGGTTATATGTGCCCAATATATGTAGCTAGGGTTATATGTGCCCAGTATATGTAGCCAGGGGTATATGTGCCCAGTATATGTAGCCAGGCATATATGTGCCCAGTATATGTAGCCAGGGGTATGTGTGCCCAGTATGTGTAGCCAGGGGTTTATGTCCCCAGTATATGTAGCCAGGGGTATATGTGCCCAGTATATGAAGCCAGGGGTATATGTGCCCAGTATATGGAGCCAGGAGTATATGTGCCCAGTATATGTAGCCAGAGTTATATGTGCCCAGTATATGTAGCCAGGGGTATATGTCCCCAGTATATGTAGCCAGGGGTATATGTGCCCAGTAAATGAAGCGAGAGGTATATGTGCCCAGTATATGTAGCCAGGCTTATATGTGCCCAGTATATGTAGCCAGGCTTATATGTGCCCAGTATATGTAGCCAGGGGTATATGTGCCCAGTATATGTAGCCAGGGGTATATGTGCCCAGTATATGTAGCCAGGGGTATATGTGCCAAGTATATGTAGCCAGGGTTATATGTGCCAAGTATATGTAGCCAGAGGTATATGTGCCCAGTATATGTAGCCAGAGGTATATGTACCCAGTATATGTAGCCAGGGGTATATGTGCCCAGTATATGTAGCCAGGGGTATATGTCCCCAGTATATGTAGCCAGGGGTATATGTGCCCAGTATATGAAGCCAGGGGTATATGTGCCCAGTATATGAAGCGAGAGGTATATGTGCCCAGTATATGTAGCCAGGCTTATATGTGCCCAGTATATGTAGCCAGGGGTATATGTGCCCAGTATATGTAGCCAGGGGTATATGTGCCCAGTATATGTAGCCAGGGGTATATGTGCCCAGTATATGTAGCCAGGGTTATATGTGCCCAGTATACGTAGCCAGAGGTATATGTGCCCAGTATATGTAGCCAGAGGTATATGTGCCCAGTATATGTAGCCAGGGGTATATGTGCCCAGTATATGTAGCCAGGGGTATATGTGTCCAGTATATGTAGCCAGGGGTATATGTGCCCAGTATATGTAGCCAGGGGTATATGTGCCCAGGATATGTAGCCAGGGGTATATGTGCCCAGTATATGTAGCCAGGGGTATATGTGCCCAGTATATGTAGCCAGGGGTATATGTGCCCAGTATATGTAGCCAGGGTTATATGTGCATAGTATATGTAGCCAGGGTTATATGTGCCCAGTATATGTAGCCAGAGGTATATGTGCCCAGTATATGTAGCCAGGGTTATATGTGCCCAGTATATGTAGCCAGGGCTATATGTGCCCAGTATATGTAGCCAGGGGTATATGTGCCCAGTATATGTAGCCAGGCATATATGTGCCCAGTATATGTAGCCAGGGGTATATGTGCCCAGTATATGTAGCCAGGGGTATATGTGCCCAGTATATGTAGCCAGGGGTATATGTGCCCAGTATATGAAGCCAGGGGTATATGTGCCCAGTATATGTAGCCAGGGGTATATGTGCCCAGTATATGTAGCCAGAGTTATATGTGCCCAGTATATGTAACCAGGGGTATATGTCCCCAGTATATGTAGCCAGGGGTATATGTGTCCAGTATATGAAGCCAGGGGTATATGTGCAAAGTATATGAAGCGAGAGGTATATGTGCCCAGTATATGTAGCCAGGCTTATATGTGCCCAGTATATGTAGCCAGGGGTATATGTGCCCAGTATATGTAGCCAGGGGTATATGTGCCCAGTATATGTAGCCAGGGGTATATGTGCCCAGTATATGTAGCCAGGGTTATATGTACCCAGTATATGTAGCCAGAGGTATATGTGCCCAGTATATGTAGCCAGGGTTATATGTGCCCAGTATATGTAGCCAGAGTTATATGTGCCCAGTATATGTAGCCAGGGTTATATGTGCCCAGTATATGTAGCCAGGGGTATATGTGCCCAGTATATGTAGCCAGGGGTATATGTGCCCAGTATATGTAGCCAGGCTTATATGTACCCAGTATATGTAGCCAGGGTTATATGTGCCCAGTATATGTAGCCAGGGGTATATGTGCCCAGTATATGTAGCCAGGGGTATATGTGCCCAGTATATGTAGCCAGGGGTATATGTGCCCAGGATATGTAGCCAGGGGTATATGTGCCCAGTATATGTAGCCAGGGGTATATGTGCCCAGTATATGTAGCCAGGGTTATATGTGCCCAGTATATGTAGCCAGAGGTATATGTGCCCAGTATATGTAGAAAGGGATATATGTGCCCAATATACAGTATGTAGCCAGGGGTATATGTGCCCAGTATATGTAGCCAGGGTTATATGTGCATAGTATATGTAGCCAGGGTTATATGTGCCCAGTATATGTAGCCAGGGTTATATGTGCCCAATATATGTAGCCAGGGTTATATGTGCCCAATATATGTAGCTAGGGTTATATGTGCCCAGTATATGTAGCCAGGGGTATATGTGCCCAGTATATGTAGCCAGGCATATATGTGCCCAGTATATGTAGCCAGGGGTATGTGTGCCCAGTATGTGTAGCCAGGGGTTTATGTCCCCAGTATATGTAGCCAGGGGTATATGTGCCCAGTATATGAAGCCAGGGGTATATGTGCCCAGTATATGGAGCCAGGAGTATATGTGCCCAGTATATGTAGCCAGAGTTATATGTGCCCAGTATATGTAGCCAGGGGTATATGTCCCCAGTATATGTAGCCAGGGGTATATGTGCCCAGTAAATGAAGCGAGAGGTATATGTGCCCAGTATATGTAGCCAGGCTTATATGTGCCCAGTATATGTAGCCAGGCTTATATGTGCCCAGTATATGTAGCCAGGGGTATATGTGCCCAGTATATGTAGCCAGGGGTATATGTGCCCAGTATATGTAGCCAGGGGTATATGTGCCAAGTATATGTAGCCAGGGTTATATGTGCCAAGTATATGTAGCCAGAGGTATATGTGCCCAGTATATGTAGCCAGAGGTATATGTACCCAGTATATGTAGCCAGGGGTATATGTGCCCAGTATATGTAGCCAGGGGTATATGTCCCCAGTATATGTAGCCAGGGGTATATGTGCCCAGTATATGAAGCCAGGGGTATATGTGCCCAGTATATGAAGCGAGAGGTATATGTGCCCAGTATATGTAGCCAGGCTTATATGTGCCCAGTATATGTAGCCAGGGGTATATGTGCCCAGTATATGTAGCCAGGGGTATATGTGCCCAGTATATGTAGCCAGGGGTATATGTGCCCAGTATATGTAGCCAGGGTTATATGTGCCCAGTATACGTAGCCAGAGGTATATGTGCCCAGTATATGTAGCCAGAGGTATATGTGCCCAGTATATGTAGCCAGGGGTATATGTGCCCAGTATATGTAGCCAGGGGTATATGTGTCCAGTATATGTAGCCAGGGGTATATGTGCCCAGTATATGTAGCCAGGGGTATATGTGCCCAGGATATGTAGCCAGGGGTATATGTGCCCAGTATATGTAGCCAGGGGTATATGTGCCCAGTATATGTAGCCAGGGGTATATGTGCCCAGTATATGTAGCCAGGGTTATATGTGCATAGTATATGTAGCCAGGGTTATATGTGCCCAGTATATGTAGCCAGAGGTATATGTGCCCAGTATATGTAGCCAGGGTTATATGTGCCCAGTATATGTAGCCAGGGCTATATGTGCCCAGTATATGTAGCCAGGGGTATATGTGCCCAGTATATGTAGCCAGGCATATATGTGCCCAGTATATGTAGCCAGGGGTATATGTGCCCAGTATATGTAGCCAGGGGTATATGTGCCCAGTATATGTAGCCAGGGGTATATGTGCCCAGTATATGAAGCCAGGGGTATATGTGCCCAGTATATGTAGCCAGGGGTATATGTGCCCAGTATATGTAGCCAGAGTTATATGTGCCCAGTATATGTAACCAGGGGTATATGTCCCCAGTATATGTAGCCAGGGGTATATGTGTCCAGTATATGAAGCCAGGGGTATATGTGCAAAGTATATGAAGCGAGAGGTATATGTGCCCAGTATATGTAGCCAGGCTTATATGTGCCCAGTATATGTAGCCAGGGGTATATGTGCCCAGTATATGTAGCCAGGGGTATATGTGCCCAGTATATGTAGCCAGGGGTATATGTGCCCAGTATATGTAGCCAGGGTTATATGTACCCAGTATATGTAGCCAGAGGTATATGTGCCCAGTATATGTAGCCAGGGTTATATGTGCCCAGTATATGTAGCCAGAGTTATATGTGCCCAGTATATGTAGCCAGGGTTATATGTGCCCAGTATATGTAGCCAGGGGTATATGTGCCCAGTATATGTAGCCAGGGGTATATGTGCCCAGTATATGTAGCCAGGCTTATATGTACCCAGTATATGTAGCCAGGGGTATATGTGCCCAGTAAATGAAGCGAGAGGTATATGTGCCCAGTATATGTAGCCAGGCTTATATGTGCCCAGTATATGTAGCCAGGCTTATATGTGCCCAGTATATGTAGCCAGGGGTATATGTGCCCAGTATATGTAGCCAGGGGTATATGTGCCCAGTATATGTAGCCAGGGGTATATGTGCCAAGTATATGTAGCCAGGGTTATATGTGCCAAGTATATGTAGCCAGAGGTATATGTGCCCAGTATATGTAGCCAGAGGTATATGTACCCAGTATATGTAGCCAGGGGTATATGTGCCCAGTATATGTAGCCAGGGGTATATGTCCCCAGTATATGTAGCCAGGGGTATATGTGCCCAGTATATGAAGCCAGGGGTATATGTGCCCAGTATATGAAGCGAGAGGTATATGTGCCCAGTATATGTAGCCAGGCTTATATGTGCCCAGTATATGTAGCCAGGGGTATATGTGCCCAGTATATGTAGCCAGGGGTATATGTGCCCAGTATATGTAGCCAGGGGTATATGTGCCCAGTATATGTAGCCAGGGTTATATGTGCCCAGTATACGTAGCCAGAGGTATATGTGCCCAGTATATGTAGCCAGAGGTATATGTGCCCAGTATATGTAGCCAGGGGTATATGTGCCCAGTATATCAGTATATGTAGCCAGGGGTATATGTGCCCAGTATATGTAGCCAGGGGTATATGTGCCCAGTATATGTAGCCAGGGGTATATGTGCCCAGGATATGTAGCCAGGGGTATATGTGCCCAGTATATGTAGCCAGGGGTATATGTGCCCAGTATATGTAGCCAGGGGTATATGTGCCCAGTATATGTAGCCAGGGTTATATGTGCATAGTATATGTAGCCAGGGTTATATGTGCCCAGTATATGTAGCCAGAGGTATATGTGCCCAGTATATGTAGCCAGGGTTATATGTGCCCAGTATATGTAGCCAGGGTTATATGTGCCCAGTATATGTAGCCAGGGGTATATGTGCCCAGTATATGTAGCCAGGCATATATGTGCCCAGTATATGTTGCCAGGGGTATATGTGCCCAGTATATGTAGCCAGGGGTTTATGTCCCCAGTATATGTAGCCAGGGGTATATGTGCCCAGTATATGAAGCCAGGGGTATATGTGCCCAGCATATGTAGCCAGGGGTATATGTGCCCAGTATATGTAGCCAGGCATATATGTGCCCAGTATATGTAGCCAGGGGTATATGTGCCCAGTATATGTAACCAGGGGTATATGTCCCCAGTATATGTAGCCAGGGGTATATGTGCCCAGTATATGAAGCCAGGGGTATATGTGCAAAGTATATGAAGCGAGAGGTATATGTGCCCAGTATATGTAGCCAGGCTTATATGTGCCCAGTATATGTGGCCAGGGGTATATGTGCCCAGTATATGTAGCCAGGGGTATATGTGCCCAGTATATGTAGCCAGGGGTATATGTGCCCAGTATATGTAGCCAGGGTTATATGTGCCCAGTATATGTAGCCAGAGGTATATGTGCCCAGTATATGTAGCCAGGGTTATATATGTGCCCAGTATATGTAGCCAGAGTTATATGTGCCCAGTATATGTAGCCAGGGTTATATGTGCCCAGTATATGTAGCCAGGGGTATATGTGCCCAGTATATGTAGCCAGGGGTATATGTGCCCAGTATATGTAGCCAGGCTTATATGTACCCAGTATATGTAGCCAGGGGTATATGTGCCCAGTATATGTAGCCAGGGGTATATGTGCCCAGTATATGTAGCCAGGGGTATATGTGCCCAGTATATGTAGCCAGGGTTATATGTGCCCAGTATATGTAGCCAGGGGTATATGTGCCCAGTATATGTAGCCAGGGGTATATGTGCCCAGTATATGTAGCCAGGGGTATATGTGCCCAGGATATGTAGCCAGGGGTATATGTGCCCAGTATATGTAGCCAGGGGTATATGTGCCCAGTATATGTAGCCAGGGTTATATGTGCCCAGTATATGTAGCCAGAGGTATATGTGCCCAGTATATGTAGAAAGGGATATATGTGACCAATATACAGTATGTAGCCAGGGGTATATGTGCCCAGTATATGTAGCCAGGGTTATATGTGCATAGTATATGTAGCCAGGGTTATATGTGCCCAGTATATGTAGCCAGGGTTATATGTGCCCAATATATGTAGCCAGGGTTATATGTGCCCAATATATGTAGCTAGGGTTATATGTGCCCAGTATATGTAGCCAGGGGTATATGTGCCCAGTATATGTAGCCAGGCATATATGTGCCCAGTATATGTAGCCAGGGGTATGTGTGCCCAGTATGTGTAGCCAGGGGTTTATGTCCCCAGTATATGTAGCCAGGGGTATATGTGCCCAGTATATGAAGCCAGGGGTATATGTGCCCAGTATATGGAGCCAGGAGTATATGTGCCCAGTATATGTAGCCAGAGTTATATGTGCCCAGTATATGTAGCCAGGGGTATATGTCCCCAGTATATGTAGCCAGGGGTATATGTGCCCAGTAAATGAAGCGAGAGGTATATGTGCCCAGTATATGTAGCCAGGCTTATATGTGCCCAGTATATGTAGCCAGGCTTATATGTGCCCAGTATATGTAGCCAGGGGTATATGTGCCCAGTATATGTAGCCAGGGGTATATGTGCCCAGTATATGTAGCCAGGGGTATATGTGCCAAGTATATGTAGCCAGGGTTATATGTGCCAAGTATATGTAGCCAGAGGTATATGTGCCCAGTATATGTAGCCAGTGGTATATGTACCCAGTATATGTAGCCAGGGGTATATGTGCCCAGTATATGTAGCCAGGGGTATATGTCCCCAGTATATGTAGCCAGGGGTATATGTGCCCAGTATATGAAGCCAGGGGTATATGTGCCCAGTATATGAAGCGAGAGGTATATGTGCCCAGTATATGTAGCCAGGCTTATATGTGCCCAGTATATGTAGCCAGGGGTATATGTGCCCAGTATATGTAGCCAGGGGTATATGTGCCCAGTATATGTAGCCAGGGGTATATGTGCCCAGTATATGTAGCCAGGGTTATATGTGCCCAGTATACGTAGCCAGAGGTATATGTGCCCAGTATATGTAGCCAGAGGTATATGTGCCCAGTATATGTAGCCAGGGGTATATGTGCCCAGTATATGTAGCCAGGGGTATATGTGCCCAGTATATGTAGCCAGGGGTATATGTGCCCAGTATATGTAGCCAGGGGTATATGTGCCCAGGATATGTAGCCAGGGGTATATGTGCCCAGTATATGTAGCCAGGGGTATATGTGCCCAGTATATGTAGCCAGGGGTATATGTGCCCAGTATATGTAGCCAGGGTTATATGTGCATAGTATATGTAGCCAGGGTTATATGTGCCCAGTATATGTAGCCAGAGGTATATGTGCCCAGTATATGTAGCCAGGGTTATATGTGCCCAGTATATGTAGCCAGGGCTATATGTGCCCAGTATATGTAGCCAGGGGTATATGTGCCCAGTATATGTAGCCAGGCATATATGTGCCCAGTATATGTAGCCAGGGGTATATGTGCCCAGTATATGTAGCCAGGGGTATATGTGCCCAGTATATGTAGCCAGGGGTATATGTGCCCAGTATATGAAGCCAGGGGTATATGTGCCCAGTATATGTAGCCAGGGGTATATGTGCCCAGTATATGTAGCCAGAGTTATATGTGCCCAGTATATGTAACCAGGGGTATATGTCCCCAGTATATGTAGCCAGGGGTATATGTGTCCAGTATATGAAGCCAGGGGTATATGTGCAAAGTATATGAAGCGAGAGGTATATGTGCCCAGTATATGTAGCCAGGCTTATATGTGCCCAGTATATGTAGCCAGGGGTATATGTGCCCAGTATATGTAGCCAGGGGTATATGTGCCCAGTATATGTAGCCAGGGGTATATGTGCCCAGTATATGTAGCCAGGGTTATATGTACCCAGTATATGTAGCCAGAGGTATATGTGCCCAGTATATGTAGCCAGGGTTATATGTGCCCAGTATATGTAGCCAGAGTTATATGTGCCCAGTATATGTAGCCAGGGTTATATGTGCCCAGTATATGTAGCCAGGGGTATAAGTGCCCAGTATATGTAGCCAGGGGTATATGTGCCCAGTATATGTAGCCAGGCTTATATGTACCCAGTATATGTAGCCAGGGGTATATGTGCCCAGTATATGTAGCCAGGGGTATATGTCCCCAGTATATGTAGCCAGGGGTATATGTGCCCAGTATATGTAGCCAGGGTTATATGTGCCCAGTATA
The DNA here is from genome assembly GCF_040937935.1 of Hyperolius riggenbachi. Taxonomy (NCBI): domain Eukaryota; kingdom Metazoa; phylum Chordata; class Amphibia; order Anura; family Hyperoliidae; genus Hyperolius; species Hyperolius riggenbachi. The sequence goes on along the minus strand of NC_090652.1, from coordinate 132,631,673 downwards.
TGTAGCCAGGGGTATATGTGCCCAGTATATGTAGCCAGGGGTATATGTGCCCAGTATATGTAGCCAGGGTTATATGTGCCCAGTATATGTAGCCAGAGGTATATGTGCCCAGTATATGTAGCCAGAGGTATATGTGCCCAGTATATGTAGCCAGGGGTATATGTGCCCAGTATATGTAGCCAGGGGTATATGTGCCCAGTATATGTAGCCAGGTGTATATGTGCCCAGTATATGTAGCCAGGGGTATATGTGCCCAGTATATGTAACCAGGGGTATATGTCCCCAGTATATGTAGCCAGGGGTATATGTGCCCAGTATATGAAGCCAGGGGTATATGTGCCCAGTATATGTAGCCAGGGGTATATGTGCCCAGTATATGTAGCCAGGCTTATATGTACCCAGTATATGTAGCCAGGGGTATATGTGCCCAGTATATGTAGCCAGGGGTATATGTCCCCAGTATATGTAGCCAGGGGTATATGTGCCCAGTATATGTAGCCAGGGTTATATGTGCCCAGTATATGTAGCCAGGGGTATATGTGCCCAGTATATGTAGCCAGGGGTATATGTGCCCAGTATATGTAGCCAGGGTTATATGTGCCCAGTATATGTAGCCAGAGGTATATGTGCCCAGTATATGTAGCCAGAGGTATATGTGCCCAGTATATGTAGCCAGGGGTATATGTGCCCAGTATATGTAGCCAGGGGTATATGTGCCCAGTATATGTAGCCAGGTGTATATGTGCCCAGTATATGTAGCCAGGGGTATATGTGCCCAGTATATGTGGCCAGGGGTATATGTGCCCAGTATATGTAGCCAGGCTTATATGTGCCCAGTATATGTGGCCAGGGGTATATGTGCCCAGTATATGTAGCCAGGGGTATATGTGCCCAGTATATGTAGCCAGGGGTATATGTGCCCAGTATATGTAGCCAGGGTTATATGTGCCCAGTATATGTAGCCAGAGGTATATGTGCCCAGTATATGTAGCCAGGGTTATATATGTGCCCAGTATATGTAGCCAGAGTTATATGTGCCCAGTATATGTAGCCAGGGTTATATGTGCCCAGTATATGTAGCCAGGGGTATATGTGCCCAGTATATGTAGCCAGGGGTATATGTGCCCAGTATATGTAGCCAGGCTTATATGTACCCAGTATATGTAGCCAGGGGTATATGTGCCCAGTATATGTAGCCAGGGGTATATGTGCCCAGTATATGTAGCCAGGGGTATATGTGCCCAGTATATGTAGCCAGGGTTATATGTGCCCAGTATATGTAGCCAGGGGTATATGTGCCCAGTATATGTAGCCAGGGGTATATGTGCCCAGTATATGTAGCCAGGGGTATATGTGCCCAGGATATGTAGCCAGGGGTATATGTGCCCAGTATATGTAGCCAGGGGTATATGTGCCCAGTATATGTAGCCAGGGTTATATGTGCCCAGTATATGTAGCCAGAGGTATATGTGCCCAGTATATGTAGAAAGGGATATATGTGCCCAATATACAGTATGTAGCCAGGGGTATATGTGCCCAGTATATGTAGCCAGGGTTATATGTGCATAGTATATGTAGCCAGGGTTATATGTGCCCAGTATATGTAGCCAGGGTTATATGTGCCCAATATATGTAGCCAGGGTTATATGTGCCCAATATATGTAGCTAGGGTTATATGTGCCCAGTATATGTAGCCAGGGGTATATGTGCCCAGTATATGTAGCCAGGCATATATGTGCCCAGTATATGTAGCCAGGGGTATGTGTGCCCAGTATGTGTAGCCAGGGGTTTATGTCCCCAGTATATGTAGCCAGGGGTATATGTGCCCAGTATATGAAGCCAGGGGTATATGTGCCCAGTATATGGAGCCAGGAGTATGTGTGCCCAGTATATGTAGCCAGAGTTATATGTGCCCAGTATATGTAGCCAGGGGTATATGTCCCCAGTATATGTAGCCAGGGGTATATGTGCCCAGTAAATGAAGCGAGAGGTATATGTGCCCAGTATATGTAGCCAGGCTTATATGTGCCCAGTATATGTAGCCAGGCTTATATGTGCCCAGTATATGTAGCCAGGGGTATATGTGCCCAGTATATGTAGCCAGGGGTATATGTGCCCAGTATATGTAGCCAGGGGTATATGTGCCAAGTATATGTAGCCAGGGTTATATGTGCCAAGTATATGTAGCCAGAGGTATATGTGCCCAGTATATGTAGCCAGAGGTATATGTACCCAGTATATGTAGCCAGGGGTATATGTGCCCAGTATATGTAGCCAGGGGTATATGTCCCCAGTATATGTAGCCAGGGGTATATGTGCCCAGTATATGAAGCCAGGGGTATATGTGCCCAGTATATGAAGCGAGAGGTATATGTGCCCAGTATATGTAGCCAGGCTTATATGTGCCCAGTATATGTAGCCAGGGGTATATGTGCCCAGTATATGTAGCCAGGGGTATATGTGCCCAGTATATGTAGCCAGGGGTATATGTGCCCAGTATATGTAGCCAGGGTTATATGTGCCCAGTATACGTAGCCAGAGGTATATGTGCCCAGTATATGTAGCCAGAGGTATATGTGCCCAGTATATGTAGCCAGGGGTATATGTGCCCAGTATATGTAGCCAGGGGTATATGTGTCCAGTATATGTAGCCAGGGGTATATGTGCCCAGTATATGTAGCCAGGGGTATATGTGCCCAGGATATGTAGCCAGGGGTATATGTGCCCAGTATATGTAGCCAGGGGTATATGTGCCCAGTATATGTAGCCAGGGGTATATGTGCCCAGTATATGTAGCCAGGGTTATATGTGCATAGTATATGTAGCCAGGGTTATATGTGCCCAGTATATGTAGCCAGAGGTATATGTGCCCAGTATATGTAGCCAGGGTTATATGTGCCCAGTATATGTAGCCAGGGCTATATGTGCCCAGTATATGTAGCCAGGGGTATATGTGCCCAGTATATGTAGCCAGGCATATATGTGCCCAGTATATGTAGCCAGGGGTATATGTGCCCAGTATATGTAGCCAGGGGTATATGTGCCCAGTATATGTAGCCAGGGGTATATGTGCCCAGTATATGAAGCCAGGGGTATATGTGCCCAGTATATGTAGCCAGGGGTATATGTGCCCAGTATATGTAGCCAGAGTTATATGTGCCCAGTATATGTAACCAGGGGTATATGTCCCCAGTATATGTAGCCAGGGGTATATGTGTCCAGTATATGAAGCCAGGGGTATATGTGCAAAGTATATGAAGCGAGAGGTATATGTGCCCAGTATATGTAGCCAGGCTTATATGTGCCCAGTATATGTAGCCAGGGGTATATGTGCCCAGTATATGTAGCCAGGGGTATATGTGCCCAGTATATGTAGCCAGGGGTATATGTGCCCAGTATATGTAGCCAGGGTTATATGTACCCAGTATATGTAGCCAGAGGTATATGTGCCCAGTATATGTAGCCAGGGTTATATGTGCCCAGTATATGTAGCCAGAGTTATATGTGCCCAGTATATGTAGCCAGGGTTATATGTGCCCAGTATATGTAGCCAGGGGTATATGTGCCCAGTATATGTAGCCAGGGGTATATGTGCCCAGTATATGTAGCCAGGCTTATATGTACCCAGTATATGTAGCCAGGGGTATATGTGCCCAGTATATGTAGCCAGGGGTATATGTCCCCAGTATATGTAGCCAGGGGTATATGTGCCCAGTATATGTAGCCAGGGTTATATGTGCCCAGTATATGTAGCCAGGGGTATATGTGCCCAGTATATGTAGCCAGGGGTATATGTGCCCAGTATATGTAGCCAGGGTTATATGTGCCCAGTATATGTAGCCAGAGGTATATGTGCCCAGTATATGTAGCCAGAGGTATATGTGCCCAGTATATGTAGCCAGGGGTATATGTGCCCAGTATATGTAGCCAGGGGTATATGTGCCCAGTATATGTAGCCAGGTGTATATGTGCCCAGTATATGTAGCCAGGGGTATATGTGCTCAGTATATGTAGCCAGGGTTATATGTGCATAGTATATGTAGCCAGGGGTATATGTGCCCAGTATATGTAGCCAGGGGTTTATGTCCCCAGTATATGTAGCCAGGGGTATATGTGCCCAGTATATGAAGCCAGGGGTATATGTGCCCAGTATATGTAGCCAGGGTTATATGTGCCCAGTATATGTAGCCAGAGTTATATGTGCCCAGTATATGTAACCAGGGGTATATGTCCCCAGTATATGTAGCCAGGGGTATATGTGCCCAGTATATGAAGCCAGGTGTATATGTGCAAAGTATATGAAGCGAGAGGTATATGTGCCCAGTATATGTAGCCAGGCTTATATGTGCCCAGTATATGTAGCCAGGGGTATATGTGCCCAGTATATGTAGCCAGGGGTATATGTGCCCAGTATATGTAGCCAGGGGTATATGTGCCCAGTATATGTAGCCAGGGTTATATGTGCCCAGTATATGTAGCCAGAGGTATATGTGCCCAGTATATGTAGCCAGGGTTATATGTGCCCAGTATATGTAGCCAGAGTTATATGTGCCCAGTATATGTAGCCAGGGTTATATGTGCCCAGTATATGTAGCCAGGGGTATATGTGCCCAGTATATGTAGCCAGGGGTATATGTGCCCAGTATATGTAGCCAGGCTTATATGTACCCAGTATATGTAGCCAGGGGTATATGTGCCCAGTATATGTAGCCAGGGGTATATGTGCCCAGTATATGTAGCCAGGGTTATATGTGCCCAGTATATGTAGCCAGGGGTATATGTGCCCAGTATATGTAGCCAGGGTTATATGTGCCCAGTATATGTAGCCAGGGGTATATGTGCCCAGTATATGTAGCCAGGCTTATATGCCCCCAGTATATGTAGCCAGGGGTATATGTGCCCAGCATATGTAGCCAGGGTTATATGTGCCCAGTATATGTAGCCAGGGGTATATATGCCCATTATATGTAGCCAGGGGTATATGTGCCCAGTATATGTAGCCAGGGGTATATGTGCCCAGGATATGTAGCCAGGGGTATATGTGCCCAGTATATGTAGCCAGGGGTATATGTGCCCAGTATATGTAGCCAGGGTTATATGTGCCCAGTATATGTAGCCAGAGGTATATGTGCCCAGTATATGTAGAAAGGGATATATGTGCCCAGTATACAGTATGTAGCCAGGGGTATATGTGCCCAGTATATGTAGCCAGGGTTATATGTGCCCAGTATATGTAGCCAGAGGTATATGTGCCCAGTATATGTAGCCAGGGTTATATGTGCCCAGTATATGTAGCCAGGGTTATATGTGCCCAGTATATGTAGCCAGGGTTATATGTGCCCAGTATATGTAGCCAGGGGTATATGTGCCCAGTATATGTAGCCAGGCATATATGTGCCCAGTATATGTTGCCAGGGGTATATGTGCCCAGTATATGTAGCCAGGGGTATATGTCCCCAGTATATGTAGCCAGGGGTATATGTGCCCAGTATATGAAGCCAGGGGTATATGTGCCCAGTATAGGAAGCCAGAGGTATATGTGCCCAGTATATGTAGCCAGGGGTATATGTGCCCAGTATATGTAGCCAGGGGTATATGTGCAGAGTATATGTAGCCAGGGGTATATGTGCCCAGTGTATGAAGCGAGAGGTATATGTGCCCAGTATATGTAGCCAGGTTTATATGTGCCCAGTATATGTAGCCAGGGGTATATGTGCCCAGTATATGTAGCTTTAGGCGCTTGCAGCTCTTAGCTTGTGGTCTATTATTTCTGACTTTTGATCCATGCTACTGTACAGGTACAGCCAATGCAGCCACTCTCATTCATAGATGGGAGAATGGACATGACGAAGAAGAGGGTCCCAGTGACGAGCTCAAGAAGGATCAGAGAAGCATCTGGCGAATGCAGAGACTTCCCTTTAATGAGGTAACTATTTCACTTTTTTTGTTGAAATAACAGATTTGCTTTTAAGAGGAACTGTAGTGAAAATAACATAATGAATAAAATTGCTCATGTTTTACAATATTAATTTATAAATGATTAAGTGTTTGCCCATTGTAAAATATTTTCTCTCCCTGATTTACATTGCGAACTTTATCACTGGTGGTGACATCTTTAGTTCTACTAGGTGATCTGTACAGAAAGTTTGTTACTAAGAGTTCTATGCACAGAGGGAGATATCGCTTGGTTGCCGTTTGGAAAAAGCTGTTATTTCCCACAATGCAACAAGGTTCACAGACAGCAAACTGTTAGCATCATGGTCATGACAGCCCATTGTGGGAGGGACTTCACCACAATATCAGCCACACAGAACCCCCTGATGATCTATTTGAGAAAAAGTATAGATTTCTTCGGGGAAAATGTTATTTGCTACTGATTGGGATGAAGTTTAATCCTGGGTCAAAGTTCCTCTTTACAGCCCTTGCATAAAGACAAGGTACAGACTGATTCTTGGTATATCTCACCAAGATGAGGATCCTAGCTCAAACATCTACAAATTACAATATGGCTGCATGTTTAATGGAGCCAATTTATTAGCAGGACATTTGCAGGCCATAGATATTGTTATATGAACACTGTGATTTTCTCAATTTTTAGTTGTTGGAACAAATTTTTGCTGTGTTTTTCTTTTTTTTTCTTTTAAGTTGTAAGTTTACTTTAAAACCTCATTATACCATTCCCTAAAAACATAATCCATTGTGTCGAACGAGGTCCCTAGAGCCCGAGGATAGAAACCATTGGAGCTATGTTGCAGATCGTCATTTGAGATCAGAGCACATGCAAGGCAGAAGAAAAGAAAGAAATGTCACGATAAATGATTCATATACCTTAGACTTAATAAGTGCTGATGCTTGAGGTGTTCAATTACTTGATCAATAATTTCAGGGCACTGTAGATTAAAGTGCTGTGTGCAGAAGCATTAGTCTGTTGCAGCAATCAGTAATTTTGGAACGATGCACTGGTTTTAAGAAGCAGCTCAATAATTACTTTTTACAGCCATTGCTTACTTACCTCAGTGCTGAGAATAAACATACGCAAAGAGACATATGGAGGAATTTCAAAACACCGGATGGTAGTATCCTAATGACTATTAACATGCTGTGCATACCAGGTAAAATGTAAGCTCTGATTACTGTACTTTACCGATTCCCGTTCCTAATTGTTTATGTTTTCAAATGATGTTGTTTGGATGTCATGGTACTTAGTAATGCTATATTTAGAATATTAACAAAATATACAGCCTACTACTTAAAGTGATAATGCACAGTTCAGTGAAATCTTAAACTTGACTATCGAAATGATATCGAAGCCCTTATTTGGGAACTTGCCAGCCTGATTATCAGCTCCCTGTGTTAATGAGTTTATAGTGTGACATTACGTCTAGTTTCCTGGTCTAAATAACTAAATACACATGCAGGGAGAGGAGAATTATGTAGGCAGTCTGTACACTCAGGAATCTAAAACAGTATACCGCTTTTATGTTTGCATTGTACTAAAGTTTGGATGTTTATTCAATTTCAGAAATGCAGAGATAACTTTAAAATTAAAACACAAATATTACCGGTATTTTAAAGGATCATGCATTATTTCCATATACATAAGTTAAGCTTTTTTGGTCAACTAAAGTAGAAATCAACATTGAGGCCCCTTTAAACTATGGCATTTTCATTGTGTTGCATTACCCTATTTTACCGCGGGGTGAGGCTAAAGCATTGAAAGTCTATGAGCCATTTCATACCTGCCACAGTGTGATGTGATGCACCGACAGTGTTGCATCTGACGCAAAAGCAACAGCGTGTTACCTGGCAACATACACAGACATGTACAGCCTCCGGAAGTCATGTAAATCAATTGCGTGCTTGTGTTTGCATTTCGGTGTGCATGTGCAGAAGCCTATTTTTTTCAATACGCTTCTGTGCAATTCTTATTTCGGCCACAGGAAGTGAGCACAAGAGAGTCTCACTTATTGTTTGGCTTGTAGCCAGAAATGAGATTACCAAACATTGCTGTGGTCATCTCCAAAGCCTGTTTTTAATATTGTGGTGTAATGCGATCGTCAGACTGCACCGCATCTACAATGCTAGTTTCTGGTGTGAAACCGGCCTAAAGGGTACCTGAAAATACATGTACCATAAACTTAGGGTTTGGGATCAGTTTTTCTGCAGTTGAAGTATAGCATAACTCCCACTGATAACTAATTAGAGCTTAAAGGGAACCTGAAGTAAGAGGTACATGGAGGCTGCCATATTTAATTTCTTTTAAACAATGCCAGTTGCCTGGCTGTCCTGCTGATCATCTTCCACTAATGCTTTTAGCCATAGGCTCTGAACAAGCATGCAGTTTAGATGTTTTTGAAAAATAATCTGACAAGATTAGCTGCATGTTTGTTTCAGGTGCGTGAGTCAGGCACTGCTACAACCAAAGAGATCAGAAGGACACCAGGCAACTGGTATTTTTAAAAAGATGAAAATAAATATGGCAGCCTCCATATACCTCTCAGTTCAGATGTATTTAAAAAAAATTCCTGTGTGGCTTTAAAGAACTTCTAGGTTCAGGGAACTGATAAAGAAAAATATTTATCTGTGTAGATGCTGAAAAGCATGAAAAAGCTGTCATCACTGACCTGAGGCATTGCACTTTAAGCCTATACTTTTAACCTATAGATACAAAATAAGAATATGGAAAGTCCTGTTTTACAATAAATTATCTCATCAGTTTGTTTTCACTTTAGGCTTGTTTTAATTATATAATATGGCAATTTGGTTAAATAATAAGAAAAATGGATTTTTGGATTAGAAGACCCTCCGACATATAAGACACACCTAGTTTTAAAGGGCAAAAATTAGGAAAAAAAAATGCAGCTCTTTAACATCCCATCCACCGTGCTCCTCATCGCTGCAGTCTCAGTATATAGACTACAGCCCTTCCGGTGTACGCGTTCCTCTGCCGATACCCCTCCTAGTTACAGCGTCATAGGCACTTCCTAGTTACAGCGCTCGTGAAGTCAGGAGCACGTGCACTGTGGGTCACACAGAAGAGGCACTGTAACCAGAGGCCTGTGATGCTGTAACTAGGAAGGGTATCGACAGAGGAATGCGTACACTTGAAGGCTGTAGTCTATGGGCTTGATTCACAAAAGAGTGCTAACTGTTAGCACGGCCGTTTTCACATGAATTTTTGCATTTGCGCGCGATCGCAATTAAACAGTTTCGCGCGCAAATGTAAATTTCCATGCGAAATCGTTATCGTTTTCGTGCAAATAATCGTGTTTGCGTGCAAAAACAGTACCGGTTTCGCGCAAAAAATTCGCGTTTGCACGTGGAAACTTTTAATTGCGTGCAAAAACTCGCTATCGCCCGCAAACTTGAAAATTTGCACAAAAACGGCTGTGCTAACAGTTAGCACTCTTTTGTGAATCAAGCCCTTTATACTGAGACTGCAGCGATGAGGAGCATGGTGCATGGGACACTAAAGAGCTGCATCCTTGATGAGTGGGAAGCCTCATGATAAAGAAGACATGAATCTGGATGATCGGGCAGCCTTGGATTGCAGACTGAGGACAGGAGTGTGGCGGCAGGATCCGATAAGTTTATTCTGGGACCCAAAACTGTATCTTTGGAATATAAGACGTACCCACTTTTTCTGGGGAAGAAAAAGTGTGTCTTATATTCCGAAAAATATGGTAATATTGATTTATAAAGTAAGAAACAAACATGGGGTACATTATAATACAGACAATGGTATTCACCAATATACAAAAATACAGAATTGGTACAAAATACAGAATTGGTAATTACAGTCACAAAAGTAACATGATGAATTCAATGTATAACAAAATCCAAGACACAAAAGTATGATAGAGCCCTGTCCTTGTGAGCTTCCAATCTAACAGTGCAGGAAACAAGCCTGGCAAACACATTAGACAAGACATGTAAAAATGTATTTTGTTCTTCACTTTGCTCTTATACACTATTTACATTAAGTTATCATACTTAATTTTGTTATAATTTGCCATGTTCAACTGTGGGTTTAGTTTGGATTTAAAAAATGTTTCCATTTGTCAAAAACTGACAGTGGTACAGGGGCGAATGTCCTTAAGAATTACAATTAACCACTTCCCGACCGCCGTATGTACAATTGGCGGCCGGGAAGTGCACCCCGCAAGGACCGCCGTATTGACAATTGGCGGCGGTCCTTGTAGGGGCATGGGCGGAGCGATCGCGTCATCAGTGACGCGATCCTCCGCCTCCGCCTGGCGCCGCTCACCCGCCGCAACATCCCGCCGGCCATACGGAAGCGCCGGCGGGATGTTAACCCCGCGATCGCCGCATACAAAGTGTATAATACACTTTGTAATGTTTACAAAGTGTATTATACAGGCTGCCTCCTGCCCTGGTGGTCCCAGTGTCCGAGGGACCACCAGGGCAGGCTGCAGCCACCCTAGTCTGCACCAAGCACACTGATTTCCCCCTGCCCCAGATCGCCCACAGCACCCATCAGACCCCCCCCCTGCCCACCCCCCAGACCCCTGTTTGCACCCAATTACCCCCCTAATCACCCATCAATCACTCCCTGTCACTATCTGTCAACGCTATTTTTTTTTTATCCCCCACCCTGCTCCCTGCCCCCTCCTGATCACCCCCCACCCCTCAGATTCTCCCCAGACCCCCCCCCCAGACCACCCCCCCTGTTTACTGTATGCATCTATCCCCCTGATCACCTGTCAATCACCTGTCAATCACCTGTCAATCACCTGTCAATCACCCATCAATCACCCGTCAATCACCCCCTGTCACTGCCACCCATCAGCCAGCCCCTAACCTGCCCCTTGCGGGCAATCTGATCACCCCCCCACACCAATAGATCGCCCGCAGATCCGACATCAGATCACCTCCCAAATCCATTGTTTACATCTATTCTCTCCTCTAAACACACACTAATTACCCATCAATCACCCATCAATCACCCCCTATCACCACCTGTCACTTTTACCTATCAGATCAGACCCTAATCTGCCCCTTGCGGGCACCCAATCACCCGCCCACACGCTCAGATTGCCCTCTGACCCCCCCTTATCAATTCACCAGTGCATTAATTACATCTGTTCTTCCCTGTAATAACCCACTGATCACCTGTCAATCACCTGCCAATCACCTATCACCCATCAATCACCCCCTGTCACCCCCTGTCACTGCCACCCAATCAGCCCCTAACCTGCCCCTTGCGGGCAATCTGATCACCCACCCACACCATTAGATCGCCCGCAAACCCGCCGTCAGATTACCTCCCAAATGTATTGTTTACATCTGTTATCTTCTCTAAACACCCACTAATTACCCATCAATCACCCATCAATCACCCCCTATCACCACCTGTCACTGTTACCTATCAGATCAGACCCTAATCTGCCCCTTGCGGGCACCCAATCACCCGCCCACACGCTCAGATTGCCCTCAGACCCCCCCCCCCCTTATCAATTCGCCAGTGCATTAATTACATCTGTCCTTCCCTGTAATAACCCACTGATCACCTGTCAATCACCTGCCAATCACCTATCACCCATCAATCACCCCGTCACTGCCACCCAACAATCAGCCCCTAACCTGCCCCTTGCGGGCAATCTGATCACCCACCCACACCAATAGATCGCCCGCAGATCCGACATCAGATCACCACCCAAGCGCAGCGTTTACATCTATTCTCTCCTCTAAACACCCACTAATTACCCATCAATCACCCCCTATCACCACCTGTCACTGTTACCCATCAGATCAGACCCTAATCTGCCCCTTGCGGGCACCCAATCGCCCGCCTACACGCTCAGATTGCCCTCAGACCCCCCCTTATCAATTCGCCAGTGCAATATTTACATCTGTTCTCCCCTGTAATAACCCACTGATTACCTGTCAATCACCTATCAATCACCCATCAATCACCCCCTGTCACTGCCACCCATCAATCACCCCCTGTCACTTCCACCCATCAATCACCCGCTGTCACTGCCACCCATCAATCAGCCCCTAACCTGCCCCTTGCGGGCAAACTGATCACCCACCCACACCAATAGATCGCCCGCAGATCCGACATCAGATCACCACCCAAGCGCAGTGTTTCCATCTATTCTCTACCCTAAACACCCACTAATTACCCATCAATCACCCCCTGTCACTGCTACCTATCAGATTAGACCCCTATCTGCCCCTAGGGCACTCAATCACCCGCCCACACCCTCAGAATGCCCTCAGACCCCAGCCCTGATCACCTCGCCAGTGCATTGCTTGCATCTATTCCCCCCTCTAATCACACCTTGAGACACCCATCAATCACCTCCTGTCACCCCCTAGCACACCTACCCATCAGATCAGGCCCCAATTTGCCCCGTGTGGGCTCCTGATCACTCGGCCAATCCCTCAGATCCCCCTCAGACCCCCTTCCGATCACCTCCCCAGTGCATTGATTGCATCTATTTTCCCCTCTAACCACCCCCTGAGACACCCATCAATCACCTCCTGTCACCCCCCTAGCACTCCTATCCATCAGATCAGGCCCAATACAACCTGTCATCTAAAAGGCCACCCTGCTTATGACCGGTTCCACAAAATTCGCCCCCTCATAGACCACCTGTCATCAAAATTTGCAGATGCTTATACCCCTGAACAGTCATTTTGAGACATTTGGTTTCCAGACTACTCACGGTTTTGGGCCTGTAAAATGCCAGGGCGGTATAGGAACCCCACAAGTGACCCCATTTTAGAAAAAAAGACACCCCAAGGTATTCTGTTAGGTGTATGACGAGTTCATAGAAGATTTTATTTTTTGTCAAAAGTTAGCGGAAATTAATTTTTATTGGTTTTTTTTCACAAAGTGTCATTTTTCACTAACTTGTGACAAAAAATAAAATCTTCTATGAACTCGCCATACACCTAACGGAATACCTTGAGGTGTCTTCTTTCTAAAATGGGGTCACTTGTGGGGTTCCTATACTGCCCTGGCATTTTAGAGGCCCTAAACCGCGAGGAGTAGTCTAGAAAACAAATGCTTCAAAATGACCTGTGAATAGGACGTTGGGCCCCTTAGCGCACCTAGGCTGCAAAAAATTGTCACACATGTGGTACCGCTGTACTCAGGAAAAGTAGTATAATGTGTTTTGGGGTGTATTTTTACACATACCCATGCTGGATGGGAGAAATTTCTATGTAAATGGACAATTGTGTGTAAAAAAATCAAACAATTGTCATTTACAGAGATATTTCTCCCACTTAGCATGGGTATGTGTAAAAATACACCCCAAAACGCATTATACTACTTCTCCTGAGTACGGCGGTACCACATGTGTGACACTTTTTTACACCCTAAGTACGCTAAGGGGCCCAAAGTCCAATGAGTACCTTTAGGATTTCACAGGTCATTTTGCGACATTTGGTTTCAAGACTACTCCTCACGGTTTAGGGCCCCTAAAATGCCAGGGCAGTATAGGAACCCCACAAATGACCCCATTCTAGAAAGAAGACACCCAAAGGTATTCCGTACGGAGTATGGTGAGTTCATAGAAGATTTTATTTTTTGTCACAAGTTAGCGGAAAATGACACTTTGTGAAAAAAAACTATTAAAATCAATTTCCGCTAACTTGTGACAAAAAAATAAAAACTTCTATGAACTCACCATACTCCTAACGGAATACCTTGGGGTGTCTTGTTTCTAAAATGGGGTCATTAGTGGGGTTCCTATACTGCCCTGGCATTTTAGGGGCCCTAAACCGTGAGGAGTAGTCTTGAAACAAAAATGACCTGTGAAATCCTAAAGGTACTCATTGGACTTTGGGCCCCTTAGTGCAGTTAGGGTGCAAAAAAGTGCCACACATGTGGTATCGCCGTACTCGGGAGAAGTAGTATAATGTGTTTTGGGGTGTATTTTTACACATACCCATGCTAGGTGGGAGAAATACCTCTGTAAATGACAATCTTTTGATTTTTTTACACACAATTGTCCATTTACAGAGGTATTTCTCCCACCCAGCATGGGTATGTGTAAAAATACACCCCAAAACACATTGTACTACTTCTCCCGAGTATGGCGATACCACATGTGTGGCACTTTTTTGCACCCTAACTGCGCTAAAGGGCCCAAAGTCCAATGAGTACCTTTAGAATTTCACAGGTCATTTTGAGAAATTTCGTTTCAAGACTACTCCTCACGGTTTAGGGCCCCTAAAATGCCAGGGCAGTATAGGAACCCCACAAATGACCCCATTTTAGAAAGAAGACACCCCAAGGTATTCCGTTAGGAGTATGGTGAGTTCATAGAAGATTTTATTTTTTGTCAAAAGTTAGCGGAAAATGACACTTTGTGAAAAAACACAATTAAAATCAATTTCCGCTAACTTTTGACAAAAAAATAAAATCTTCTATGAACTCACTATACTCCTAACGGAATACCTTGGGGTGTCTTCTTTCTAAAATGGGGTCATTTGTGGGGTTCCTATACTGCCCTGGCATTTTAGGGGCCCTAAACCGTGAGGAGTAGTCTTGAAACGAAATTTCTCAAAATGACCTGTGAAATTCTAAAGGTACTCATTGGACTTTGGGCCCTTTAGCGCAGTTAGGGTGCAAAAAAGTGCCACACATGTGGTATCGCCGTACTCAGGAGAAGTAGTATAATGTGTTTTGTGGTGTATTTTTACACATACCCATGCTGAGTGGGAGAAAGATCTCTGTAAATGGACAATTGTGTGTAAAAAAAATTAACAAATTGTCATTTACAGAGATATTTCTCCCACCCAGCATGGGTATGTGTAAAAATACACCCCAAAACACATTATACTACTTCTCCTGAGTACGGCAATACCACATGTGTGGCACTTTTTTGCACCCTAACTGCGCTAAGGGGTCCAAAGTCCAATGAGCACCTTCAGGCTTTACAGGGGTGCTTACAATTTAGCACCCCCCAAAATGTCAGGACAGTAAACACACCCCACAAATGACCCCATTTTGGAAAGTAGACACTTCAAGGTATTCAGAGAGGAGCATGGTGAGTCCGTGGCAGATTTCATTTTTTTTTGTCGCAAGTTAGAAGAAATGGAAACTTTTTTTTTTTTTTTTTTTTTTTCACAAAGTGTCATTTTCCGCTTACTTGTGACAAAAAATAATATCTTCTATGAACTCACTATGCCTCTCAGTGAATACTTTGGGATGTCTTCTTTCCAAAATGGGGTCATTTGGGGGGTATTTATACTATCCTGGAATTCTAGCCCCTCATGAAACATGACAGAGGGTCAGAAAAGTCAGAGATGCTTGAAAATGGGAAAATTCACTTTTTGCACCATAGTTTGTAAACGCTATAACTTTTACCCAAACCAATAAATATACACTGAATGGGTTTTTTTTTATCAAAAACATGTTTGTCCACATTTTTCGCGCTGCATGTATACAGAAATTTTACTTTATTTGAAAACTGTCAGCACAGAAAGTTAAAAAAAATCATTTTTTTGCCAAAATTCATGTCTTTTTTGCTGAATATAATAAAAAGTAAAAATCGCAGGAGCAATCAAATAGCACTAAAAGAAAGCTTTATTAGTGACAAGAAAAGGAGCCAAAATTCATTTAGGTGGTAGGTTGTATGAGCGAGCAATAAACCGTGAAAGCTGCAGTGGTCTGAATGGAAAAAAAGTGGCCGGTCCTTAAGGGGTAGAAAGCCCTAGGTCCTCAAGTGGTTAATCAAGAATGAAAGGAACCTCTTCAGCATGCTAACCACAGATATTATAACATACCTTGAGGGTTCCATGCTGACATATACCAGCTCAATAGTTTTCTTTTTAGGAAATTTTGTGATTGCTTGATAGTTGGCATTTTACAAACTTTGAAAAGTGGCAAAATTAGAGTGTCTGTCAGAGAAAGGTGCACATTAAAGTACATGTAGAATGTTTAAACAGTTCAACATTTCTCACGAGAGCCATTGTCAAATCTTCTGTCTTTTTGTTTTGAGTTCTGAGTTGTATTTTTTATCTTCTTTCTTCTTTTCATGTTTCTTAGCTCACATGAACGTATGTTAAGGTCTTTAATAGTTATAATGGAGAAAGTTTTGGTAGAATAAAAATAAGCTGAATTAGGAGGCATTCCTGATAGAAAAGGAAGTACTCATAAATCCTTTGCTTGCAATGTTAACTGGTAAGGCCTTATTCACATTATAAATCGCCAGAGCTATCGCAAGCACTGGCGATTTATGGGGTGATTTTGAAAGCGCTTTTACAAGCGCTTTCAGGGCGATTCCAGCTTAGAAAAGCACTTCATCAGTCAGATAGTGAACTCTTTAACCTGGAAATGATTAAATACAATATACAGTGGCTTGCAAAAGTATTCGGCCCCCTTGAAGTTTTTCACATTTTGTCACATTACTGCTACAAACATAAATCAATTTTATTGGAATTCCACATGAAAGACCAATACAAAGTGGTGTACATGTAAGAAGTGGAATGAAAATCATACATAATTCCAGACATGTTTTGCAAATCAATAACTGCAAAGTGGGGTCTAACACCTGGAGGGGGCATGGCGGAGTGGGATACATGCCAAATGTCCTGGGGAAAAATCTGGATTTGACACACAGCAGCGTTTTACGGGCAGAAATCACATTTTATTGCTAAATTGGAGGCCTAAAGTGCTTTAAAACATCTTGCATGTGTATACATCAATCAGGTAGTGTATAATAAGTGTACTGCTTCACACTGACAGACCAAACTCACTGTGTAACACACTGCAAACAGCTGTTTGTGCAGTGACAGCCATACTGGACTGGTGCGCACCATGGCGAGAGTGCAGGCGATAGCGGTTTTCAAGCCCATATGGTCGCCGGGCTGAGGTAGCTCAATGACAGAACAACAGTGACTGTCCAGCTGATCGAATTTGGTCTGTCCACAATGAAGCAATGACCTTATTATCTTGGGTGTGCCCCTTCCGACACACTCATATAGCTGGCGGTCATTGCTCCATTGTGATACACAAGCCCCTTCACTGCGGCAAGGTAACGATCACGAAGGGGAATTGATACATGTATATGCCTTTTGTTTTGTTGTTGCAGCTGCAGTGCAGCCAGAAAAATTAGGCACGCATGTAAACATACTAGAAAAAATTGTTATTGGTTTTGTTAGCGGCCTCTGCTAGCAGCGGCCTTCAAATTTCAGATATCCGCCTGGAGCCCTGGACCCTGTTGGTGGTGGCGGAGAAGGCAGTCAAGCGGCCTGTAGGCAGAGATGCTGTGTGGGGACTGGGACGACTTAGTCTTGGAGCAGGCAGCACACGGCGTGCAAGCAGAGATGCTAAGTGTGGGGACTGACTTAGTCTTTGGGTGGGCAGTAGCCCTCCGGGATCCATGCCTCATTCATTTTGATAAAGGTGAGGTACTGAACACTTTTTTGACCTAGGCGACTCTCTTCTCAGTGACAATGCCTCCAGCTGCGCTGAAGGTCCTTTGTGACAGGACGCTTGAGGCAGGGCAAGACAGAAGTTGGATGGCAAATTATGACAGCTCTGACCACAGGTCAAGCCTGCACACTCAGTAGTCCAGGGGTTCATTGCTGCTCATAGTGTCTACATCCCCAGTTAAAGCCAGGAAATCAGCTACATGCCGGTCGAGGCGTTGGTGGAGGGTGGATTCGAAAGAGCTAAGGTGAGGCATTGGACTAAAGAATGTCCGCATGTCCGACATCACCATGAGATCGCTGGAGCCTCCTGTCCTTGCCTGCGTGGACATGGAAGAAGGATTACTGGCAGTGGTACCTTTATTCCATTGTGCTGTGACATCACCCTTAAATGCACTGTAAAGCATAGTTGCCAGCTTGTTCTGCAAGTGCTGCATCCTTTCTGCCTTCAGGTAAGTTGGTAACATCTCCACAACTTTGTGCTTATACCGAGGGTCTAGTAGCATGGCCACCCAGTACAGGTCATTCCTCTTGAGTTTTTTTTATACGGGGGTCCCTCAACATGCTGGACAGCATGAAAGCTGCCATCTGCACAAATTTGGATATAGACGTACTATCCATCTCCTCTTGCTCTTCCTCAGTGATGTGAGGTAAGTTCTCCTCCACCCCCAGCCACGAAGAATACCACAGAAAAGTTAAGCAGCACAAGTCCCCTGCGACGCCTGCTGCGGTTGTTCTTCCGCCTCCTCCTCAAAAAAAAAAAAATCATCTAACTCCTCTTCCCCACACGACTCTTCCTCCTCCTCCTCTCTACTCTGTGCTGCCGCAGGTGTTGAGGAAACATCTGGTTCTGCTGAGAATTTATCCCACAACTCTTCCTCCTGTTCCTGTTCACACTTCTCCACAGCTTGATCCACCACTCTACGCATAGCAGGAAGAAAGCATATGGGATAAAGTCGCTGATGGCGCCTTCACTGTGACTCACCATGTTTGTCACCTCCTCAAATGGCTGCATGAACCTGCAGGCATTTCGCATGATTGTCTAGTAATTCGGCCAGAACATCCCCATCTCCCCAGAGCATGTCCTTGTACTGTAATTGTAGAGATACTGGTTGACAGCTTTCTCCTGTTGTAGCAGGCGGTTAAACGTCAGGAGCATTGAATTCTAGCGAGTCGGGCTATCGCAAATCAAGCAGCTCACTGTCAAGTTGTTTCTCTGCTGAATATCGGCCAAGTGCACCATGGCCATGTAAGACCACCTGAAATGCCCACACACCTTCCTGGCCTGCCTCAGGACGTCCCGTAAGCCTGGGCACTTACACACAAATCTCTGAATTATTAGATTCAGCACATGTGCAGGGTACATGTGTCAAACTTCCCAAATTCAAAGCCAAAATGAGATTGCTGTTGTTGTCACACACCACGTTGCCGATCTCCAGTTGGTGCGGGGTCAGTCACTGATCCACCTGTTTGTTAAGAGCAGCCAGGAGAGCTGCTCCAGTGTGACTCTCAGCTTTGAGGCAAGAAATGTCTAAGATGGTGTGACACCGACATACCTGGCATGCAGCATAGGCCCTGGGGAGCTGGGGCTGTGTAGCTGGAGAGAAGATTGCAGCACCAGTAGAGTAGCACTGCCACTCAGCCAAGGAGGAGGACGACAGTGAAGAGGATGTAGCAGGAGGAGTAGGAGGAGAAGGAGAGGAGGTGGCAGCAGGCCTGCCTGCAAGCCATGGAGGTGTCACAACTAGATCCGCTGCACAGCCACATACTCCCTGCTTGCCAGTGGTCACCAGGTTGAACCAATGGGCTGTGTAAGTAATGTACCTGCCCTGACTGAGCTTGGCAGACCAGGAATCCGTGGTCAGATGGACCCTTGACCCAATGCTGTGTGCCAGAGATGACACCACTTGCCTTTCAACTTCATGGTACAGTTTGGGTACCGCCTTTTTTGAGAAATAATTGCCGCCTGGTATCTTCCACTGCGGTGTCCCAATGGCCACACATTTTCGAAAAGGCCTCAGAGTCCACCAGCTGGTATGGTAACAGCTGGCAATCTAACAGTTCCGCCAAGCCAGCTGTCAGACGCCGGGCAAGGGGGTGACTGGCAGACATTGGCTTCTTCCGCTCAAAGATTTCCCTCACGGACACCTGGCTGCTGCTGTGGGCAGAGGAGCAGGAACTGCTCAAGGTGAGAGGCGGAGTGGAGGAGGGTGGCTGTGAAGGTGCAAGGGAGAAAGCGGCTGAAGATGATGCACCTGAAGGAAGAAGAGGAAAAGGAGGGTGGCTTTGCTTTTGTGTGCTGCTTTTCCTCAGGTGGTCTTCCCATTGCAATTTGTGCCTTTTCTCCATGTGCCTTCGTAAGGCAGTTGTCCCTACGCGGGTGTTGGCCTTTCCACGGCTCAATTTTTGGTGGCAGAGAGAACAGATGGCATTGCTCTCATCTGAGGCAGACACACAAAAAAATTTCCACACCGCTGAGCCCTGGAGTGATGTGCTATCACCCCAGGGCTCAGCGTTGTAGAAATTTTTTTGTGCACTATGGTGGCGTCAGCAACTGATGTTGAAGGGCATGTTGGCTGGCTGTCCATAGGTGGCGATACATGCCGCTGGACACTGCCACCAGCTGTTTCTGACAATGAGCTCCCCCTGCTTCTTTAAGCAACTCATCTCCTCCTACTCCTCTCTGACTCCCCCTCTGAACTGTCCGCCTGTTCATCTCCTGGGAACCCACGTGACATCCATATCATCATAATCATCATCATCATAATTGCTTCGCTTGTATCAGACACCTCCAAAACTGCACCAACAGCAGATACTTCATCATTCTCATCCTCACACCTTACGTCCATAGTGTCGCCTAACTCAGACATATGAGGTGGTGTAACTTGCTTCGCGCCTTCATCTGTGAATCAGTGAATTCCCCACCAAATAACTCCTGCGAAGTGTCAAATGTAGCAGATGTGGTGCATGGAGTAGCACTGGTGGCTGCGGAAGATGAGGTGTTCTGTGTTAAATAGTCAACCACGTCCTGACAATCTTGGGAGTTGATGGGACATGCCTTCTTCTGAGCACTGTACTTTGGGCCAGGGCCGCACAAAATCACGACAGCACGACCTCGAACAGACCTGCCGGGTGGCCTGCCTCTGCCTGTTGTTTTGTCCATATCGGGGGGGGGGGGGGATGAAGTGAAAGGTATGCACTGACTTGACTAATACAATGTGCAGTCATACAGGTGCAGTGAAAGGTATGCAGTGCCTGGTATTACAATACAATGTGCAGCTGTCACACAGGTGCAGTTAACAGGTATGCACGGACTGGTATATGAAACAGCGTGCAGTCACACAGGTGCAGTGAACAGGTATGCACGGACTGGCATTACAAATGTGCATCTGTCACACACACAGGTACCCTAAACAGGTATGTAGTGACTAGTATTACAAATGTGCAGCTGTCACACATGCAGGTACCATGAACAGGTGCAGTGACTGGTATATAATATAACACTGTGTGCGCTCACATGGGTAGGTGCAATGAACAGGTAGGTATGCAGTGATTGGTGTTACAAATTTGCAGCTGTCACACACACAGGTAGTCAGTGAATGTGCTGGGCCTGGCAGTGGCACAGTAGGAATTACCAAGGGGCCAAGGGCCAGCTATGACTGACGTACAGGGCTGTATATGCAACACAAGTGTCAGTGGGACACACACACAAAACAAAAAATTAATCACAAGAACAACATTAGCTCTCCAAAGAGCTGTTGAGGAGTGCTTTTTAGCTATAAGTATCAGCAAGGAGCAAGCTAACAAGCCTAACAAGAGCCTAACTAAGCTTTTCCTAATGTCTCTGCAGCAACCTCTCCCTTCTCTAATTACTGCAGCCACATGAGTGAGGGAAATGGCCCATGCTGCCTGCCTTTTATAAGGGGGGGGGGGGCTCCAGGAGGGAGTGTAGCCTGATTGGCTACCCTGTGTCTGCTGACTGTGATGTAGAGAGGTCAAAGTTGAGCCTAATGATGTAGTATAGGGGGCGGGTCAAACTCGCATATAGTTTGCGGTTCACCACGAACGAGAACCACTGAAGTTTCCGTGTATCGGTTCGTGATCGAACCATTCGGGCCATCTCTAGTCCCATCTAGAAATTTCTACATGTGCAACCTTTTCCCTTTATGCTTTTTTTTATGCATATATTTAAAAAAGGCAAGGTTTAAAAGGGCACAGGAATAGAGATAGTAGAACAAGGGTAGGGAACCTATGGCTCACGAGCCAAATGTTGCTCTTTTGATGGCTATATCTGACTCACAGACAAATCAGTAGGGGTTGATTCACTAAGCTACACCGCTCAAGCAGTGCAGCTTAATATGGCAGCGCAAGTACAATTTTCAAAGTAGGCACGCTACTGCTGTAGCATGCACCACTCGCTTATTCGCGCTCCCCCAAAAACGAACGTCTGCTCCAATTGTCCCACTATGGACCCTGTCAGGTCCAGTGACTTTGTAGGACAATATCTCTGCACTTTGATTGGCCTGATATGCTGCCTGTCACCTGACAGGCAGCCTATTGGGCCAAAGTGAGGGGACCTCGTCCTACAAAGTGAATCCCCCCCCCAAGTCAGCTAGCTAATTGTACAAGATGTTAGTCGATATTTCTCCTGTCTGGCTCTTGGGGTAATTGCTGATGTTGCTGAAACCCAAGAGAAGATGAAGACGTGCCTGACACTTCCGCTGCCCGGCAGATCAACTGTATACACATCACCATAGCAACAGGGATAAGAGCCCTCTGCTGCACATGCGCACTGTCCCAGTTTGAAACATATTGCATGGCTCTAACAGAAATACATATAAAATATGTGGCGTTTATGGGTCTCTCAGCCAAAATGGTTCCTAAACCCTGCAGTAGAATATTGGTACTTTTACTGATATTCTACTACTAATTACAATTAGTAAAAGATCAGTCATCTTTACCGACATTTTACTATGACCTAACCTTTCTTTACTCTCACACAGAACCCTCCCCTGATGGTGCCTAACTTAAACCCCCCCCCCCCCTTCCCCTGGTAGGCACCTAACTTTAACCTCAACATCCTGTTTAAAAGTGTGCCCACTATTTGAATTGGCAATTTTCTTAGCGAGCAGCTATTATAACGGGAGTTCTTTTAAACAGGATGCATCTTGCACCCTTTTTAACAGCTCCTTTTCTTATAACCTCTCCATAATATAGAAGAAGTTATTTCTTGAATTCAGGCAGGATCTAAACTGGGTTGTATGAATTGAGCTAACATATTTTTCTCTCAGTAGATGTCTGTATTGGGCCTTCTTTTGATATAATTTGTGGACTAGCACAGTATCTGGTTTATAATACTTTTTAATAGTAGTACTAGCCTTTAACTCACTTCAAAGAAAAGAAAAACATGAGTGTGTGGCACAACCCAACAATTTGCGGCTTGAGTGACCAAAAAATGACATTTGGCAAGATCAACTAGTACCCTGCTTTTATAGCTTGCAAGCATCAAAATGCCAACCTGGCGTGTGCACTGCAAAAACAGAAGAAATTCGTAGCAATGTCCAGTACATAAGAAAAGCAGATAGCGTGCACCTTCCGTCCAAAGTAGTGGTTTAATGGCACAACAGACAATCTTATTGGTAGTGCAAGCAATGATTACATATCACACTTTCGTATGCATACAGTAACAGGATGGCCAAGCATGGCTTACGTGACCAGTGATAGCAGGGTAGCTGGTGCTGGAGGTGGGTGTCTGGTTAAGAGTGGTGGAGCGACGGCCGTTTCGCGTCTATGCGACGCTTGGTCACGCGAACCACTGTGAACAGCGGAAGCGAACGTTCCGGCCTATAGCGGGGATAATTCCCGCCCCGTCCGGTGACGTCGCTTCCTGGTAACTTGCGTGTGGAGCGCAAGCATTTAGTGGGATGCTGTATATGCGGAAGTTAGCCGCTGATAAACATCAAATAGCCTTAACGGTATTACATTTAAATTCATAATTTTTATATCTTTATGTTTATGTTGCTGCTGTGATTGGTGGGGAGTGCACCTTGATACAAATTTTCCCTGCATCGTTATGGGGAACTGCAGCTCACACCGTAAGGCAGAAAAAAGGATACAGCATATCCCATCAGCCTAGCGCTCCACATGCTGTACAAATCGTGTTTTAAAGTGACAGTGCAAGTTTTTATTATTATTATTATTATTTATTTATATAGCGCCAACATATTCCGAAGCACTTTACAAAGCACAATAAGACGACAAGGGGAACATAGATACAACTAACAAATGTACAGCAGAGTTCCAAGCAGCACAAATATTGTTACAAGAACAGTAAACATTAGGAGGATGACCCTGCCCTTGCGAGTTTACAATCTAATGGGTTGTGGGGGACACACTAGGTAAGGGGGTGGAGGATGGATGAGGCAGTGATTCTTTGCCTCTGAATACATTGTGACAGAGAAGTAAATAAAGGCTATAGAATGTTATAAGCTTGTCTGAAAAGGTGTGTTTTAAGAGTGCGTTTGTAGATGTCCAGGTTTGGAGCATGACGTACAGGCTGTGGAAGAGAGTTCCAGATAAGGGGTGATGCTCGTGTAAAGTCCTGGATGCGAGCATGAGAGGAGGTGATCAGCTTAGAGGCCAGGAGAATTTCTTGGGAGGAGCGAAGGTTGCAGGAGGGACAATATCTTGAGATTAGTGAGGAGATGTATGGAGGAGACAACTCGTGGAGGGCTTTGTATGTTAGAGTCAGGAGTTTGAACTGGATTCTCTGGGTAATGGGTAACCAGTGGAGAGAATGGCACAGTGGGGCTGCATCGGAAGAGCGTGTGGAAAGGTGAATGAGGCGGGCCGCTGAATTTAGAAGGGATTGGAGAGGTGCTAGCCTGTTTTTTGGTAGGCTACAGAGCAGGGTGTTGCAGTAGTCTAGGCGGGAGATGATTAAGGCATGAACAAGCATTTTGGTGGCTTCTTGTGTGAGGAAGGGACGGATACGGAATATGTTTTTGAGCTGGAAATAGCAGGTGGTGGTTAATGAGGCAATGTGAGGTTTAAAGGAGAGCTCTGAGTCAAGTATAACCCCCAAGCAGCAGGCCCTAGTGGTTGAGGTTATTGGGGTGTTGTCTACCGTTATGGTTGCAATTGGTGGGGGTGAAGATAGCGATGGTGGAAAAATCACACTTTCCGTTTTAGTCATGTTGAGTTTGAGGAAGCGGGAGGACATGAATGCAGAAACGGCACGTAGACAGTCGGGGACTCTGGATAGTAGTGAGGACAGGTCAGGAGCTGAGAGATAGATTTGGGTGTCATCCGCATAGAGGTGATACTGGAAGCCAAAAGAGTTAATTAGTTGTCCCAGGCCACGGGTGTAGATTGAGAAAAGAAGTGGCCCAAGAACAGAGCCTTGAGGTACACCAACAGACAGTGGGTGTGGAGAGGAATTGGTGTTAGAGAAGGAGACAGTGTAAGAGCGTCCAGAGAGATAAGAGGAGATCCAGGAATGTGCTTGTCCCTTGATTCCTAAAGATGTCAGTGTCTGCAGAAGCAGAGCATGATCAACCGTGTCAAAGGCAGAGGAAAGGTCAAGGAGTACTAGAATGGAGAACTGGCCTTTGGATTTAGCTACCAGTAGGTCATTAGCAACTTTCGTGAGGACAGTTTCAGTGGAATGGTGTGTGCGGAATCCAGATTGAAAGGGGTCAAGTAAGGAGTTGGTGGAGAGAAAGGCAGACAATTCTGAGTGGATGTGACGTTCCAGCAGTTTAGAAGCAAAGGGGAGGAGAGAGACAGGATGGTAGTTGGATAGAGAAGTTGGATCAAGAGAGGGTTTTTTGATTAGTGGTGTGATTATAGCTTGTTTGAATAAGGAAGGAAAAGTGCCAGTGGAGATAGAAAGGTTGAATAGCGTTGTTAGAGCGGGATTAAAGGAGGAGGAAAGCTGGGGGATTAGATGAGAGGGAATAGGGTCCAGGGCACAGGTAGTGAGATGCACTTTGGAGATTAGTGAGGAAAGACACTGTTCAGTTAGTGTGGTGAAAGATGTTAGAGTGGGAGAGTGGTCTTGTGGAGCGGGGGGAAGGCAGTTAGTGGTGAGCGAGGGTGCAGGCGGACAGAAGGAATTTATAGGTGACGATTGAGCTGGTAAAAGTGGTTGCGTGTTGAAGCTATTACGTATTGCATCAATCTTGCTTGTAAAGTATGATGCAAAGTCGTCGGCTGACAGACATGTGGTAGGGGGAGGAGGTGGGGGACGAAGTAGGGAGTTCAAGGTGTTGAACAATTGTTTTGGGTTGTGGGACTGTGAGGAAATGAGCGAGGAGAAATAAGACTGCTTGGCAGAGGTGAGGGCATCCCTGAGCTCCTGCATAGTTTGTTTATAGTCATTGAAGTCCTCTATAGCAGTGCTTTTTCTCCAGCACCTTTCTGCCACCCTGGAGCGCCTTTTCAGCTGTTTGATTTGTTCAGTGAGCTAGGGCTGCCGGTTAGTTTGGCGGGGCAGGTGGTGGTGAGTGGAATGGCCGAATTCATGGCAGAGGAGACTACGCTAAATAAGTAACTGGATGCTGCCTCAGGGTCAGTGTAGGAAGACAGAGTACTTAGAGGTTGCAAGGCCTCAGTCAGGGAATTCACATTCAGGTTGCGGTAATTCCTGCGCGTGACTGTATGGTGTAGTGTTGGAGGAGGTGACGGTAGAGAAGAATTGATTGAGAAGGTAAGAAGGTTGTGGTCTGAGAGGGGAAGCGGAGTGTTATGAAAGCTTGAAATAGAACAAAGGCGGGTAAAGACAAGGTCAAGAGTGTGACCGTCTTTGTGGGTGGAAGTGGAGGACCATTGTGCGAGGTCAAACGAGGAGGTGAGAGAGAGCAGTTTGGCGGCAGTAGGGCAGTTAGTATCGATGGGTATATTAAAATCTCCAATGATGATAGAGGGTATATCAGTGGAGAGGAACTGGAGAAGCCATGCTGAAAAGTGATCAATGAAAGTAGAGGCTGGACCAGGCGGGCGGTAGATAGCAGCAATCTGGATGTGGTATGGAGAATAGAGATGGACAGCATGAACTTCAAAGGATGAGAGTGAGAGTGCGGGCAGTGGTGTGAGTGGCTTAAAGAAGCAGTGCTCAGAGAGGCGAATCCCCACTCCGCCTCCCTGTTTGTGGCCAGGTCTAGGGGCATGACTAAATGTTAGACTACCATATGATAGAGCAGCTGGAGACACTGTGTCTGATGGAGTTATCCATGTTTCGGTGAGCCCCAGGAAGGTGAAAGTGTTGGAGATAAACATGTCATGAATAAAGGCCAGTTTATTACAAACGGAGCGGGAGTTCCATAGAGCCCCAGATATGGGGAGGGGAGAGCTGGGAAGAAGGGGGATGTCGATAAGGTTGTAGGTGTTCTGGGAGGGGATGTGGTGAGGTTTGTTATTGGTGGAATGAGTTGTAGTATGAGCAGTGTGAGGTCTAGGAGTGGGCCCTGGGTTTGGTGATATGTCCCCAGAAGCCAGGAGGAGTAGTAGGCAGAGCAGAGAGATGTGGGGGTGAGACTTGTGTGTATGCAAGTTAGGTTTATTGAGAGCAGAGGAGGGGTAGTGTGAGCAGAGAAATATAAATAGTTTGTGGCTAGAGAGAAGGGGAGATGATAGCAGAGAGGGAGCAATGTGTATGGTGTTGCTGACAGTGGGAGGATGAAGTGACACGTGGATTTTCAGCAACAGAAGGCAAAAAGAAGCGGTTGAGAAAGACATTTTAAACATTCTAAAGTGGTCTACAGGGAGATCGATAGCTGACAGCAGGAGGGTGGAGTGTGTTTAGATACAGGAATTGCAGAAACAAGCAAGCATATGGTGAAACAGATAAAAAACAGTTAAGTTGCAAACCATGTGATCAAAGTGCCGAGTCTCCTGGCAGTTCCTTCTGTTCCCTTCTGGTTCCATTCTGGTCTAAATCGGGTCTTTTGTTGTGCACTTCAAATCATGCACTTAAAATTAATGCACATCTGACTATAGTCATATCTGACTTAGGGACTAGATTAAATAGACAGCAGAGGGGATGGAGGTGAGTGCTGAAATGAGGATCAGGTGTAAATGGCCAGGCATGGGCTGTAGGAGGCTGGGTCAGTCTACAGACATGCAAATTATGACTAATTAATTAAGTACACATTGCAGCATAAGGCCTGGCACCAGTAAATGGTCACAATTATGTCTGCATACCATAAAGTTAAAAGCAATGCAGGTAAAGTTGAACATAAGCAAGATTTGTTTGATTGCAGAGAGAAATTGCATGAAGACAGATATAAAATCAGATGCAGATGTAGATCATATGCGTACCATAAAGTTAAAAGCAATGCAGGTAAAGTTGAACATAAGCAAGATTTGTTTGATTGCAGAGAGAAATTGCATGAAGACAGATATAAAATCAGATGCAGATGCAGATCATATGCGTACCATAAAGTTAAAAGCAATGCAGGTAAAGTTGAACATAAGCAAGATTTGTTTGATTGCAGAGAGAAATTGCATGAAGACAGATATAAAATCAGATGCAGATGCAGATCATATCCGTACCTGTAATGAGAAGAATGTGGTGTCAGTTCATAGAATAAGGAGATCTCTATGTGCACTTAAGTCGATCTTTCTGGTCTAAATCGGGTCTTTTGTTGTGCACTTCAAATCATGCACTTAAAATTAATGCACATCTGACTACAGTCATATCTGACTTAGGGACTAGATTAAATAGACAGCAGAGGGGATGGAGGTGAGTGCTGGAATGAGGATCAGGTGTGAAAGTTAAAATCAATTTGCTGGGAAAACTGGGCTACAAGGTTATACATTAAGTGCGCACCTAATTGGGCATATGGCTAGTTGAGATTAGGCCCAACAAAGTTTCTCATTACCTAAATTTAGCAGTACAGAGATAGACCCTCCTGATGAATACACCTCTCATTAACACAACAAGAAAAGGAATTATTTCCCAAAAAGGTGTAAGTAGTGAATTTGTTACTCCCAGATAGTGTTGGGCGAACATCTAGATGTTCGGGTTCGGGCCGAACAGGCCGAACATGGCCGCGATGTTCGGGTGTTCGACCCGAACTCCGAACATAATGGAAGTCAATGGGGACCCGAACTTTTGTGCTTTGTAAAGCCTCCTTACATGCTACATACCCCAAATTTACAGGGTATGTGCACCTTGGGAGTGGGTACAAGAGGAAAAAAATTTTTAGCAAAAAGAGCTTATAGTTTTTGAGAAAATCGATTTTAAAGTTTCAAAGGGAAAACTGTCTT
The DNA here is from genome assembly GCF_040937935.1 of Hyperolius riggenbachi. NCBI lineage: Eukaryota > Metazoa > Chordata > Amphibia > Anura > Hyperoliidae > Hyperolius > Hyperolius riggenbachi. Next base: position 132,602,987 of record NC_090652.1, on the reverse strand, counting down.
TTAAATGCGGGAAATGTCTGTTTTCTTTGCACAGGTAACATGCTTTTTGTCGGCATGCAGTCATAAATGTAATACATATAAGAGGTTCCAGGAAAAGGGACCGGTAACGCTAACCCAGCAGCAGCACACGTGATGGAACAAGAGGAGGGTGGCGCAGGAGGAGAAGGCCACGCTTTGAGACACAACAACCCAGGCCTTGCATGAGGACAAGAAGCGTGCGGATAGCAATTTGCATTTTGTCGCCATGCAGTCATAAATGTAATACAGATGAGAGGTTCAATAAACAGGGACCGGAAACGCTAACCCATCACAGATGTTCATTGTTCATGTTACTTGGTTGGGGTCCGGGAGTGTTGCGTAGTCGTTTCCAATCCAGGATTGATTCATTTTAATTTGAGTCAGACGGTCTGCATTTTCTGTGGAGAGGCGGATACGCCGCCGATCTGTGACGATGCCTCCGGCAGCACTGAAACAGCGTTCCGACATAACGCTGGCTGCCGGGCAAGCCAGCACCTCTATTGCGTACATTGCCAGTTTGTGCCAGGTGTCTAGCTTCGATACCCAATAGTTGAAGGGTGCAGATGGATTGTTCAACACAGCTACGCCATCTGACATGTAGTCCTTGACCATCTTCTCCAGGCGATCGGTGTTGGAGGTGGATCTGCACGCTTGCTGTTCTGTGTGCTGCTGCATGGGTGTCAGAAAATTTTCCCACTCCAAGGACACTGCCGATACCATTCCCTTTTGGGCACTAGCTGCGGCTTGTGTTGTTTGCTGCCCTCCTGGTCGTCCTGGGTTTGCGGATGTCATTCTGTCGGCGTACAACTGGCTAGAGGAGGGGGAGGATGTCAATCTCCTCTCTAAAGTCTCCACAAGGGCCTGCTGGTATTCTTCCATTTTGACCTGTCTGGCTCTTTCTTCAAGCAGTTTTGGAACATTGTGTTTGTACCGTGGATCAAGAAGGGTATAAACCCAGTAATTGGTGTTGTCCAGAATGCGCACAATGCGTGAGTCGCGTTCAATGCAGTCCTAGGCCGAAGAGGTCATAGCCTAGGGTCACAAAACCTGTTTATTGGGCAATTTCAATGGTGGCGAGTCTGACGTACATAAATCGCAGCAATGGCCGTTAGCAACGTCTGAATCTCACGAAATGTCTCATGCAGGTAGAAGACATATTGTTAGACTTGGGCTCCAAAGATGGGTTCCCTACATCTCTGCAAACCAGAGTTACAGGGCTCCAAATTTGGTAAAATCCCCCATAGGCTTTCATTGGGCCTCCTATTTACAGTTCCAAAATCTCACATCTTTTCAAAGGGCAATTACTCAGCAGTGGCAAATTTTCTAGCATTGTAGGGACCCTTAGGGGGAACATGACTGGTGAGTTTCGGGCCCCTAGGCCCAGAGGCGTATCTAATGGGGTGCAGATATGGCACTTGCCATGGGCGCCCCCTGCCTCCCACCTCCCAATGGGCGCAAATTCCCCCGTCTCTTCTGACACTATAGGCTCCCATAAAGCACTCCATCCAACCGCGCCCACCTCCCCATAAGCAGGCCACCAGTTCCGTTCATCCGTTTGTGCTATTTCCCTCCTCCCCATAGAGCGTTGGGTCACTCGACCGATAAACTTGTGCTGCTGCCGTTCCGCTTCCTGAGAACTCCTGATTGGCTAGCCAGCAGCCCAGCACGGCATCCACCCGCTCTCTGATTGGCTGCGTGGCGCCAGCATGCTGCTGAGGCTCATGGGGACAACATACATCCACAGATGCCAGCGTGCGAATGAATGGTCAGTCAGAGCGGATGCCGTGCTGGCTACCCAATCAGGAGTCCTCAGGAAGTGGAACGGCAGAAGCAAAAGTTTATCTAATGGAGTCGGGTGACCCACCGGTCTATGGGGAGGAGAGAGACAGCGTGGACGGATCACCGGAGGTAGGAGAAGATTAGTGTCAGTTGTATGTAGTGGGGGAGGGGTTAGTGTTAGATGATAGGGTAGTGTGGTGGTGGTTAGCATTACAAAGCAATGGCAATAGCAGTATACTAAGCTGTTATATGAGTCGCGCTATTCAAATAACAGCAAATCCTGGCTCCTACCTCTTTTAAATAGACACAATTAACCTTACAGTATCTTTTTTTTAGCTATCCAGGAAAACTGAGCAAAACCCACACAGACACATGATCATACAAACGTCATACAAAAACATGAAAACTCCATACAGATAGTATTCTTGCATGGAACTGAGCACAAGACATTAGAGCTGGAAGGCAACAATGCTAACCACTATGTTCCTTATTATACTTAAATTCCAGGTAAAGATGTACACAAAGAAATACAGTGTGTGTGTGTGTGTGTGTGTGTGTGTGTGTGTGTGTGTGTGTGTGTGTGTGTGTGTGTGTGTGTGTGTGTGTGTTGTGTGTGTGTGTGTGTGTTTGTGTGTGTGTGTGTGTGTTTGTGTGTGTGTGTTTGTTTGTGTTTGTGTTTGTGTGTGTGTGTGTGTGTGTGTGTGTGTGTGTTTGTGTGTGTGTGTGTGTGTTTGTTTGTGTTTGTGTTTGTGTGTGTGTGTGTGTGTGTGTGTGTGTGTGTGTGTGTGTGTGTACAGCGTGTGTGTGCAGCGTGTGTGTGTGTACAGTGTGTGAGTACAGTGTGTGAGTACAGTGTGTGAGTGTGTGTGTGTGTGTGTGTGTGTGTGTGTAGTGTGTGTGTGTGTAGTGTGTGTGTGTGTAGTGTGTGTGTGTAGAGTGTGTGTGTGTGTGTGTGTGTGTGTACAGCGTGTGTGTGCAGCGTGTGTGTGTGTACAGTGTGTGAGTACAGTGTGTGTGTGTGTGTGTGTGTGTGTGTGTGTGTGTGTGTGTGTGTGTGTGTGTGTGTGTGTGTGTGTGTCTATGTGCAGTATGTATGTATGTATGTATGTATGTGCAGTGTATGTGTGTGTTGACTAATGGTGTGCAAATATCTTCAGTGTGTGTCTATGTGCAGTGTATATACAGTGTATGTATGTATGTATGTATGTATGTACAGTGTATGTGTGTGTTGATTCAGTGGCGGACATACGGCCGTGCAGGCCGTGCCGCCGCACGAGGGCCCCTGAAGTTCCGCTGCTTCAGGGGCCCATTAAGTATTGCAGTTTTTTTTTTTTAATTTTACCTTTTATTTTTATTTTAACCTGGGGGGCCCCTACTCCTGTCCTCCCCCCTCACATCGGCCCCCCCCCCCTCCCCCTCATGCGATGCGGCGGGAGAGCAGAAAATACAGGAAGTCTCCGCCGGGGCTGCAGCAGACACTAGAGGCTGCTGCCGCTTGGTCTCCCGTGTCTCCAACTTTGTACACTGCTCGCTACTAAACCAGGAAGTAGCGAGCAGTGTACAAAGTTGGAGACACGGGAGACCAAGCGGCAGCAGCCTCTAGTGTCTGCTGCAGCCCCGGCGGAGACTTCCTGGATTTTCTGCTCTCCCGCCCGCCGCCGCCGCGCATACCGGGAGGGGGGCCCCGAGGTGAGTGAGGGAGGATAGGAGTCGGGCCCCCCACCCGGATAGCTACACACCCATCCACCCGGCTACCTTACCCACCCGGCTACCCACACACTCACCCGGCTACCTACCCACCCGGATACCCACACACCCACCCGGCTACCTAACCACCCACCCAGCTACCTACCCGGCTACCTAACCACCCTGCTGGCTACCTACCCACCCGGCTACCTACCCACCCGGATACCCACACACCCACCCGGCTACCTACCCGGCTACCTAACCACCCACCCGGCTACCTACCCACCCGGCTACCTACCCGGCTACCTAACCACCCTGCCGGCTAAGGGCTACCTACCCGGCTACCTAACCACCCTGCCGGCTACCTACCCACCCACCCGGCTACCTACCCACTCGGCTACCTAACCACCCACCCGGCTACCTACCCACCCGGCTACCTACCCGGCTACCTAACCACCCACCCGACTACCTACCCACCCGGCTACCCACCCACCCGGCTACCTAACCACCCACACATCTACGCACTCACCCGGCTACCTACCCACCCGGCTACCTAGCCACCCACCCGTCTACCCACCCGGCTACCTACCCACCCAGCTACCTAACCACCCTGCCGGCTACCTACCCACCCACCCGGATACCTACCCACCCACCCGGCTACCTACCCACCCAGCTACCTACCCGGCTACCTAACCACCCACCCGGCTACCCACCCGGCTACCTAACCACCCACACATCTACCCACCCGGCTACCTAACCACCCACCCGTCTACCTACCCACCCAGCTACCTAACCACCCTGCCGGCTACCTACCCACCCGGCTACCTACCCACCCGGCTACCTACCCACCTGGCTACCTACCCACCTGGCTACCTACCCACCCGGCTACCTACCCACCTGGCTACCCACCCACCCGGCTACCCAACCACTCACCCGGCTACCTAACCACCCACCCGGCTACCTACACACCCACCCGGCTACCTACCCACCCACCAGGCTACCTACCTACCTACCCACCCGGCTACCTACCAACCCACCAGGCTACCTACCTAAAGACCCACCAGGCTACCTACCCACCCACCCAGCTACCTAACCACCCACCTACCCACCCACCAGGCTACCTACCCACCAGGCTACCCACCCGGCTACCCAGCCACCCACCAGGCTACTTACCCACCCGGCTAAGGGCTGCCTACCTACCTACCCACCAGGCTACCTATCCACCCAACCACCCATGGGAGCTGCGCGCTGGATGGAGGCTGGGACAGGAGGTCTGCTGCTGCAGGTGAGTAAATGGTTTTTTTTATTATTTATTTTAGCAGGTGTATGTTCTGGGCAGGTCTGCCACATGATTGCGTGTATGTTCTGGGCAGGTCTGCCACATGATTGCATGTATGTTCTGGGCAAATTTGCTACATGATTGCATGTGTTTTCTGGGCAAATCTGCCGACATGATTGCACGTATTTTCTGGGCATATCTGCCGACATGATTGCACGTATTTTCTGGGCATATCTGCCGACATGATTGCACGTATTTTCTGGGCATATCTGCCGACATGATTGCACGTATTTTCTGGGCATATCTGCCGACATGATTGCACGTATTTTCTGGGCATATCTGCCGACATGATTGCACGTATTTTCTGGGCATATCTGCCGACATGATTGCACGTATTTTCTGGGCATATCTGCCGACATGATTGCACGTATTTTCTGGGCATATCTGCCGACATGATTGCACGTATTTTCTGGGCATATCTGCCGACATGATTGCACGTATTTTCTGGGCATATCTGCCGACATGATTGCACGTATTTTCTGGGCATATCTGCCGACATGATTGCACGTATTTTCTGGGCATATCTGCCGACATGATTGCACGTATTTTCTGGGCATATCTGCTCACATTATGTGTATTTTCATGAGAAAACCTGCTCACATTATGTGAATTTTCTGGGGAAAGGGTCACCAAAACCTGGGCCCACTGTCTTTGCGTTGCACTTTTCAAGGGAACCTGAGGTGAGAATAATATTGAGGCTGCCATATTTCTCTCCTTTTAAGCAATACCAGTTGCCTGGTTGCCGTTCTGGTCCTCTGCCTCTTATTCTTTCAACCATAGACCCTGAACAAGCATGCAGCAGGTCAGGGGTTTCTGACAATATTGTCAGAACTGAGAAGATTAAGCTGCATGCTTGTTGCTGGTGTAATTCAGTTTATTACTGCAGCCAAATAGATCAGCAGGGCCGCCAGGCAACTAGTATTGTTTAAAAGGAAATAAATATGGCAGCCTCCATATCACTCTCACCCCGGGATCACTTTAAATTACAGTTAGCTCCGCCCTTATCCGGTCATTGCCACGCCCATTTTTTGCCGTGGCGCTACGCGCCGCAGGTTCTATCCACGCCCATTTTTTGCTGCGGCGTGCTTCGCGCGTCGTAGGTTATAGCCACGCCCATTTTTTGCCACGGCACGCTTCGCGCGCCGCAGGTCAGGGGGGCCCACAATTGATATTTTGCACAGGGGCCCACTGCTGCCTGTGTCCGCCACTGTGTTGATTAATGGCGTGCATATATGTGCAGTGTGTGTTGATTACAGGTTTGTGTGTGTGTGTGTGGGGGGGGGGGGGACTTCATTCAGCCCTATAGGACTGTTAAGTCTCTCACTGTAGTTCTGCTGTCCTCCCAAGTGCTGCTGTCCACTACATAGGATTGGCTACTGCGCATGCATCTGCAAAACTCTTGTGGTTGCGTTACTGTGTCCTGGAGCATTCTGCAGTTGCACAGTTTAAGTCTTTTTGCATGGCACAGCCACAGAGTGATCCTGGCCATGGGAATGTGACCAAGAGAGGCGTGTGGATGCATGCACAGTAGCCCGGGACCACAGCTGTGGTTGGGGATCTTTTGGAGTGGTCAGCTGCAATCTGGAGGCCAGCAAAACAACAGCAAGAGACCTGATAGTCTGCAAGGGTCTGGAAGAAGTCCCAGATGAGTAAATCTAATCTCCTGCCCCAGCTTGAGATTCATTAAGTGTGGGCAAGGGGAGAAGAGGTAGGGGGTTTGGAGATATAGTACATTACATTTCTGTGTGTGTGTGGGGTGGGGGGGGGGGGGATTTCTGTTTGAAATCTTTGCAGGATTAAAAATGTGTGGGGCAGGGGCAAACGCAGGATTTTTAAGGGGGGGGGGGGTTCCTGAAAGGTCCAGAAGCACGTATGTCCCGAGTGCTTCCGAATACAGGAGGCTCCATACTGCCCATGCACAAAAGTGCGCTGGCGTATTACGGAGCTGCCTATCTTTGGAAGTACTCAGTAGCAGCAAATGTGAACGGGGTACAGCGCTGGAACAACTCCCCAAGAGAGGAACAGGAGATAGACTTAGTTTGCACAATTCAGTGGAATATGCTACATAGTTTCACATAGCGCAAGCGATAGCCATATGATGCAGGGATATATGCATCTGCGGAAGATGTCGGCGCTACATAAATACTAAATAATAATATTTTGCCTCACCAGGATTGCACTTTTATTTAGCTTTCCTGTAAGACAAGAACACACAGTCAGCTCTAGGGGAAGAGGGAAACAAAGGTGAATGAGGGAGGGCTGGTCCACACCAAGAGTGCTTCTGAGCGTTTTTCAAATCAACAGTGATTTGAAAAGCGCTTGGCTAATGTTACCCTATGTGGGTGTTCCCACAGCAGCGTTGTGATTTTTTCAAAATCGCAGGTATACTGCATGTAGCATGTTTTTGAGCAATTCATTCAAAAATCGCTCTGAAAATCAGTTCACAAAATCACACTCAGGGCCCTTTTCCACTAGCAATCGCAATCACAAATCACAAACGTCAGCGATTGCGATTTTTGATTAATTCTGTTATGCAATTGCGATTTGTGATTTTCATTTGCATTGCATTATCATTGTAAAAATCGCTCCAGCAAGCGATTGCGATTTGCGATTAGCGATTTACAAATCGAATCACTGTAGTGGAAAATACTTCTCGTGATTTCTATGATAAAGTAACAACTCTAGCGATTTAAAAATCACTAGCGATTTGCGATTTTGCGATTCAGCAATCACAATCGCTCTAGTGGAAAAGGGCCCTCACAAATTGCTAGCGATTGCTATTGTCATTTTGGCGTTGCACTAGCCCAGAGAGAGGAGTGGAGAAATTGAGAATAGCCTGAGATGGAGCAGAGAACTTATCTGTATTGAAGTCCCACATCACAAAGGCTACTTGCCTGTAATCGGACTCCTGTCCCTGTCAGTCTCTCACACAAGTCAGAAAGAAGCCCTCCTGGAGTCTAGGGACTGTCAAAAACTTTTCAGCTTGTTATCCACACCTTATCCACACATGCAGTCATTATAACAATGGGGAGAGACCAGACAGATGTTTGCCCACAGACCCTGAGTCCAGGCAAGCTCTGCATCATGCTGTGCATATTTACCAGCTTGCCTGCACTCTAATTTCATCATGTCGGACACTTCTGTGCTGTGGAGAGTCCAGGACTCCATAATCAACATTCTCTCACTGCAGGCTGCATCTTCTTGTGAGGGTTGTGAGGGAAGCTCGACTGCCTCTCTCATTCTATTAGCTGGAGGGAGGCACCAGAAGTAAGAAGGGAGGGAGAATGAGGCTGTTTATATTATGCAGGCTTCCCTGGCTGAATACACAGCTCAGTGCAGGGGGGAGGTTCCAGACACCCGGAATAGCCCCCTGAGTTCGCCAGTGTGGGGGTGTAGTTTAGAGATATAGTGCATTATTATTATTTTTGGGGGTGGCGGGTGGGGAGGTTGGAGAGACAGTAAGTGAGGGAGCAGTCCGGTACACTAATTTGTTGTGGAGGTGGGGGGCGCAATTTCAGTGTTTGCCATAGGCGCCGTTTTCCCTAGGTACGCCTCTGCCTAGGCCAAAGAGGTCATAGCCTAGGGTCACAAAAACCTGTTTATTGGGGCTATTTCAATGGTAGTGATGGTGACGTACATAAATCGCAGCAATGGCCGTTAGCAAAGTCTGAATCTCACGAAATGTCTCATGCAGGTAGAAGACATATTGTTAGACTTGGATTCCAAAGATGGGGTCCCTACATCTCTGCAAACCAGAGTTACAGGGGTCCAAAATTGGTAAAATCCCCCATAGGATTTCATTGGCTCCCTATTTCACTTTCCAAAATCTCACATCTTTTCAAAGGGCAATGGCTCAGCAGTACCAAATTTTCTAGCATTGTAGGGACCCTTAGGGGGAACATGACTGGTGAGTTTCGGGCCCCTAGGCCGAAGAGGTCATAGCCTAGGGTCACAAAAACCTGTTTATTGGGGCTATTTCAATGGTAGTGATGGTGACGTACATAAATCGCAGCAATGGCCGTTAGCAAAGTCTGAATCTCACGAAATGTCTCATGCAGGTAGAAGACATATTGTTAGACTTGGATTCCAAAGATGGGGTCCCTACATCTCTGCAAACCAGAGTTACAGGGGTCCAAAATTGGTAAAATCCCCCATAGGATTTCATTGGCTCCCTATTTCACTTTCCAAAATCTCACATCTTTTCAAAGGGCAATGGCTCAGCAGTACCAAATTTTCTAGCATTGTAGGGACCCTTAGGGGGAACATGGCTGGTGAGTTTTGCCACTGCTGAGCCATTGCCCTTTGAAATGGTGTGAGATTTTGGAACGGTAAATAGGAGGCCCAATGAAAGCCTATGGGGGATTTTACCAATTTTGGACCCCTGTAACTCTGGTTTGCAGAGATGTAGGGACCCCATCTTTGGAATCTAAGTCTAACAATATGTCTTCTACCTGCATGAGACATTTCGTGAGATTCAGACGTTGCTAACGGCCATGGCTGAGATTTATGTACGCCACCATCACTACCATTGAAATAGCCCAAATAAACAGGTTTTTGTGACCCTAGGCTATGACCTCTTCGGCCTAGGGGCCCGAAACTCACCAGTCATGTTCCCCCTAAGGGTCCCTACAATGCTAGAAAATTTGGTACTGCTGAGCCATTGCCCTTTGAAAAGATGTGAGATTTTGGAAAGTGAAATAGGGAGCCAATGAAATCCTATGGGGGATTTTACCAATTTTGGACCCCTGTAACTCTGGTTTGCAGAGATGTAGGGACCCCATCTTTGGAATCCAAGTCTAACAATATGTCTTCTACCTGCATGAGACATTTCGTGAGATTCAGACTTTGCTAACGGCCATTGCTGCGATTTATGTACGTCACCATCACTACCATTGAAATAGCCCCAATAAACAGGTTTTTGTAACCCTAGGCTATGACCTCTTTGGCCTAGGGGCCCGAAACTCACCAGTCATGTTCCCCCTAAGGGTCCCTACAATGCTAGAAAATGTGCCACTGCTGAGTAATTGCCCTTTGAAAAGATGTGAGATTTTGGAACTGTAAATAGGAGGCCCAATGAAAGCCTATGGGGGATTTTACCAAATTTGGAGCCCTGTAACTCTGGTTTGCAGAGATGTAGGGAACCCATCTTTGGAGCCCAAGTCTAACAATATGTCTTCTACCTGCATGAGACATTTCGTGAGATTCAGACGTTGCTAACAGCCATTGCTGCGATTTATGTACGTCAGACTCGCCACCATTGAAATTGCCCAATAAACAGGTTTTGTGACCCTAGGCTATGACCTCTTCGGCCTAGGACTGCATTGAACACGACCCACGCATTGTGCGCATTCTGGACAACACCAATTACTGGGTTTATACCCTTCTGGATCCACGGTACAAACACAATGTTCCAAAACTGCTTGAAGAAAGAGCCAGACAGGTCAAAATGGAAGAATACCAGCAGGCCCTTGTGGAGACTTTAGAGAGGAGATTGACATCCTCCCCCTCCTCTAGCCAGTTGTACGCCGACAGACTGACTTCCGAAAACCCAGGACGACCAGGAGGGCAGCAAACAACACAAGCCGCAGCTAGTGCCCAAAAGGGAATGGTATCGGCAGTGTCCTTGGAGTGGGAAAATTTTCTGACACCCATGCAGCAGCACACAGAACAGCAAGCGTGCAGATCCACCTCCAACACCGATCGCCTGGAGAAGATGGTCAAGGACTACATGTCAGATGGCGTAGCTGTGTTGAACAATCCATCTGCACCCTTCAACTATTGGGTATCGAAGCTAGACACCTGGCACAAACTGGCAATGTACGCAATAGAGGTGCTGGCTTGCCCGGCAGCCAGCGTTATGTCGGAACGCTGTTTCAGTGCTGCCGGAGGCATCGTCACAGATCGGCGGCGTATCCGCCTCTCCACAGAAAATGCAGACCGTCTGACTCAAATTAAAATGAATCAATCCTGGATTGGAAACGACTACGCAACACTCCCGGACCCCAACCAAGTAACATGAACAATGAACATCTGTGATGGGTTAGCGTTTCCGGTCCCTGTTTATTGAACCTCTCATCTGTATTACATTTATGACTGCATGGCGACAAAATGCAAATTGCTATCCGCACGCTTCTTGTCCTCATGCAAGGCCTGGGTTGTTGTGTCTCAAAGCGTGGCCTTCTCCTCCTGCGCCACCCTCCTCTTGTTCCATCACGTGTGCTGCTGCTGGGTTAGCGTTACCGGTCCCTTTTCCTGGAACCTCTTATATGTATTACATTTATGACTGCATGCCGACAAAAAGCATGTTACCTGTGCAAAGAAAACAGACATTTCCCGCATTTAAAAGACAGTTTTCCCTTTGAAACTTTAAAATCGATTTTCTCAAAAACTATAAGCTCTTTTTGCTAATTTTTTTTTCCTCTTGTACCCACTCCCAAGGTGCACATACCCTGTAAATTTGGGGTATGTAGCATGTAAGGAGGCTTTACAAAGCACGAAAGTTCGGGTCCCCATTGACTTCCATTATGTTCGGAGTTCGGCCATGTTCGGCCCGAACCCGAACATCTAGATGTTCGCCCAACACAACACGTGACCCGTTCGGCCAATCACAGCGCTAGCCGAACGTTCGGGTAACGTTCGGCCATGCGCTCTTAGTTCGGCCATATGGCCGAACAGTTTGGCCGAACACCAGCAGGTGTTCGGCCGAACCCGAACATCACCCGAACAGGGTGATGTTCTGCAGAACCCGAACAGTGGCGAACACTGTTCGCCCAACACTACTCCCAGAGCGAAAGATTGGCTGAGTTCATCCCTCATTCCCAGTGGGAAATTTCAAATGTGGACATTGCCACTTATGTAATAACATCAACTTGAGCAAATGTATTAGATTAGGTAGGGAAAGACTCAGAGTGAAGGAATTCTTTACATGTCAGACGAACTTTGTAGTATATGTTATGTTATGTCCATGTGAATTTTTTTATATTGGTCAGACCACCCGTCCAATGAAAACAAGGATAGGTGAACATATTGCTTCAATTAAGTCCGGAAAAGTTGCACTCGCTTTATTACTCATATGAGAGAAACCCATGGTGGAGATGGTTCAGTTATTCGTTTTTCTGGTAAAGAAAAACAGGATATCCCCAGAAGGGGAGGTGATAGAGAGAAATTATTATAAAGAAGAGAAAACTGAAGCGATGGGCCCACTAGGCCTCAATGATAGAATTGAGCTATCATGTATGCTCGACCCATAATAAGTATTTGATTCAATCCCTGTTATAGTAGATTTCTTCAGATATGGTGCGTTTTTAGACTTTATATAACGTTCTGGCATGATAACTGGTGCATGAGAGGTGGGTGCCTTTTGAATATCTTATAAAGTTAACAGATGGGTTAGAGTTCCTCCATAGAGTTTGAGCCACTGATAATGTATCTACCCTTTATGGTGCTGAAACAAACTTTATTTAGTTTTTTCAGGTGCTATACTTCCTTAATATAGAGTTTGTATAGTATTAACCGTTAGGGGGCTCTTACTTACATCTTTTTGGTAAATAATTCCTTTTCTTGTTGTGTTAATGAGAAGTGTATTCATCAGGAGGGTCTATCTCTGTACTGCTAATTTTAGGTAATGAGAAACTTTGTTGGGCCTAACCTCAACTAGCCATATGCCCAATTAGGTGCCCACTTAATGTGTAACCTTGTAGCCCAGTTTTCCCAGCAAATTGATTTTAACTTGCACTGTCACTTTAAAACACGATTTGCACAGCATGTGGAGCGCTAGGCTGATGGGATATGCTGTATCCTTTTTTCTGCCTTATGGTGTGAGCTGCAGTTCCCCATAACGATGCAGGGAAAATTTGTATCAAGGTAAACTCCCCACCAATCACAGCAGCAACATAAACATAAAGATATAAAAATTATGAATTTAAATGTAATACCGTTAAGGCTATTTGATGTTTATCAGCGGCTAACTTCCGCATATACAGCATCCCACTAAATGCTTGCGCTCCACACGCAAGTTACTAGGAAGCAACGTCACTGGAAGGGGCGGGGCTTATCCCTGCTATAGGCCGGAACGTTCGCTTCCGCTGTTCACAGTGGTTCGCCTGACCAAGCGTCGCATAGACGCGAAACGGCCGTCGCTCCACCACTCTTAACCGGACACCCACCTCCAGCACCAGCTACCCTGCTATCACTGGTCATGTAAGCCATGCTTGGCCATCCTGTTACTGTATGCATACGAAAGTGTGATATGTAATCATTGCTCGCACTACCAATAAGAGTGTCTGTTGTGCCATTAAACCACTACTTTGGACGGAAGGTGCATGCTATCTGCTTTTCATATGTACCGGAAAGTACTAGTCTTTAAACTTTTATGCATTTTCAGGTTTAGATTTGAGAAAACCTTGTATTTTCAGCTTTAGTGAGAGACTCCCAAGCAGTTCCATATCTAGAACATGCACAAATTTACATTTTATTTAAAAGTATTATTGACTCCTTTAGTGTATCATCTCATATTCTTCTAATTTTAAAGTAAAACCATATTAATTTTTCCCTTATTACTACATTTTGTGCTGGCCAAATTGTTGCATTGGAGATCTTGTTATTAATTCATTTGTAGTGTTACACCCCTGGAGGGGGGGAGGTATACTCCATAATTACAGTTTTAGTTTTAGTAGTAGTTTGGAATACTTTTATTTACAGTCTATTCAGTTATATAGATGACGTCTGTGCTTTACAGGTCTGTGTTTTGCCTAATGCATCATTTTCCACTGACAGCAGAACAGCAGGAGATTAGTATGCCAGGCTTTCTACTTACTGGCTTTGTTAGTTATGAATCATTCTCTTGTCATTGTGGTAAATGAGGTTCTGTAACTTAAAACCATAATTTAAAAACTTTACCTTTTGATCGGATAGAGCCCTACTAAAAAGGTTAACATTAGGTTACTTGGGCAGGTATGTTTCTTCTTGATTCAGCATCCTTAGGCAAATCAGACTTAAAAGGAATCATTAATAATAAAAGTCTCTGAAAAGCCTGCAACCTACAGCTCTAAAAGTAGGAAATGGCTAGTATAGACGGTCCCAGGGGCGTAGCAATAGCCATAGCAGCCATATCAGCTACTATGGGCCCCTACAGCAGAGGAGGCCCAATGGTAATTGATGTATCCACTGTTAACTTGTGTTAATTTACCCTCTGACTTTGTCTTAGTGCCCATGGTCTTTTCTAGATTGCATGAAAATGAAAATTGCCCAAATAACTCATCTCCATAGGGTAGGGGCAGGTGGCATTGTTCAAGAGTGCCTACATCTGAGGGCCCTATGAAAGTTTTGCTATGGGGCCCCATAATATCTAGCTATGCCACTGGATGGTTCTGATTTAAAGAGTAACTGTTGGGCATACAATCAAAAATCAATGATTTATTTTTATCCGGTAAACAAGTAATAAGGACGCTAACTAGGAAATCCATAAGTTAAAATCTCTATTACTTTTCTTGTTGATAAATGATCATTCCCCAGTTTACCTGAATCTTATTTGGTACACACAAAATTTGGTACACAAAAAGGATGTTGCAGGGCATGCTGGGTTGTCCTTTTTTGTTTCTGTACTTCCCCTCAGACTTAACTAATGCAGCCTGATTGGCTCAAGCCTCTTTCCCTCCTGTTTTCCCCTCCTACACCTCTGTTCCTCTCTGATTGGCCAATATTTCTCATGCTGAGACAATGCACTTTCTATAGTGAAGGGTGGGCAAATCAGGCAGAAGAGAGTAGGGCAGAAAATAACATCAGGATTGGCTTCAAAAACACCACACTTAAAATGGGAAATGCTAAGAAGGATTTTCTCTTTTTTTCTGTAGAAAAATCACTAAAAGCAAAACGTTGACAGTGCAATACATATGTTACATAAGTAGAGCAAATATTTATCTACTTATATATGAGTTTTTTTTTTTCTGTGATAGTATGGCAGACAGCTCCTCTTTAATTCTTTGAAAATTGTTACAGCTAATCAATAATTTTGAATACAGGTTACGACAGACTAGTGTTGGGCGAACAGTGTTCGCCACTGTTCGGGTTCTGCAGAACATCACCCTGTTCGGGTGATGTTCGGGTTCGGCCGAACACCTGATGGTGTTCGGCCAAACGGTCCGGCCATATGGCCGAACTAAGAGCGCATGGCCGAACGTTACCCGAACGTTCGGCTAGCGCTGTGATTGGCCGAACGGGTCACGTGTAGTGTTGGGCGAACATCTAGATGTTCGGGTTCGGGCCGAACATAGCCGAACTCCGAACATAATGGAAGTCAATGGGGACCCGAACTTTTGTGCTTTGTAAAGCCTCCTTATATGCTACATACCCCAAATTTACAGGGTATGTGCACCTTGGGAGTGGGTACAAGAGGAAAAAATTTTTAGCAAAAAGAGCTTATAGTTTTTGAGAAAATCGATTTTAAAGTTTCAAAGGGAAAACTGTCTTTTAAATGCGGGAAATGTCTGTTTTCTTTGCACAGGTAACATGCTTTTTGTCGGCATGCAGTCATAAATGTAATACATATAAGAGGTTCCAGGAAAAGGGACCGGTAACGCTAACCCAGCAGCAGCACACGTGATGGAACAGGAGGAGGGTGGCGCAGGAGGAGAAGGCCACGCTTTGAGACACAACAACCCAGGCCTTGCATGAGGACAAGAAGCGTGCGGATAGCAATTTGCATTTTGTCGCCATGCAGTCATAAATGTAATACAGATGAGAGGTTCAATAAACAGGGACCGGAAACGCTAACCCATCACAGATGTTCATTGTCCATGTTACTTGGTTGGGGTCCGGGAGTGTTGCGTAGTCGTTTCCAATCCAGGATTGATTCATTTTAATTTGAGTCAGACGGTCTGCATTTTCTGTGGAGAGGCGGATACGCCGCCGATCTGTGATGATGTCTCCGGCAGCACTGAAACAGCGTTCCGACATAACGCTGGCTGCCGGGCAAGCCAGCACCTCTATTGCGTACATTGCCAGTTTGTGCCAGGTGTCTAGCTTCGATACCCAATAGTTGAAGGGTGCAGATGGATTGTTCAACACAGCTACGCCATCTGACATGTAGTCCTTGACCATCTTCTCCAGGCGATCGGTGTTGGAGGTGGATCTGCACGCTTGCTGTTCTGTGTGCTGCTGCATGGGTGTCAGAAAATTTTCCCACTCCAAGGACACTGCCGATACCATTCCCTTTTGGGCACTAGCTGCGGCTTGTGTTGTTTGCTGCCCTCCTGGTCGTCCTGGGTTTGCGGAAGTCAGTCTGTCGGCGTACAACTGGCTAGAGGAGGGGGAGGATGTCAATCTCCTCTCTAAAGTCTCCACAAGGGCCTGCTGGTATTCTTCCATTTTGACCTGTCTGGCTCTTTCTTCAAGCAGTTTTGGAACATTGTGTTTGTACCGTGGATCCAGAAGGGTATAAACCCAGTAATTGGTGTTGTCCAGAATGCGCACAATGCGTGGGTCGTGTTCAATGCAGTCCTAGGCCGAAGAGGTCATAGCCTAGGGTCACAAAACCTGTTTATTTGGGCAATTTCAATGGTGGCGAGTCTGACGTACATAAATCGCAGCAATGGCCGTTAGCAACGTCTGAATCTCACGAAATGTCTCATGCAGGTAGAAGACATATTGTTAGACTTGGGCTCCAAAGATGGGTTCCCTACATCTCTGCAAACCAGAGTTACAGGGCTCCAAATTTGGTAAAATCCCCCATAGGCTTTAATTGGGCCTCCTATTTACAGTTCCAAAATCTCACATCTTTTCAAAGGGCAATTACTCAGCAGTGGCAAATTTTCTAGCATTGTAGGGACCCTTAGGGGGAACATGACTGGTGAGTTTCGGGACCCTAGGCCGAAGAGGTCATAGCCTAGGGTCACAAAAACCTGTTTATTTGGGCTATTTCAATGGTAGTGATGGTGACGTACATAAATCGCAGCAATGGCCGTTAGCAAAGTCTGAATCTCACGAAATGTCTCATGCAGGTAGAAGACATATTGTTAGACTTGGATTCCAAAGATGGGGTCCCTACATCTCTGCAAACCAGAGTTACAGGGGTCCAAAATTGGTAAAATCCCCCATAGGATTTCATTGCCTCCCTATTTCACTTTCCAAAATCTCACATCTTTTCAAAGGGCAATGGCTCAGCAGTACCAAATTTTCTATCATTGTAGGGACCCTTAGGGGGAACATGACTGGTGAGTTTCGGGACCCTAGGCCGAAGAGGTCATAGCCTAGGGTCACAAAAACCTGTTTATTTGGGCTATTTCAATGGTAGTGATGGTGACGTACATAAATCGCAGCAATGGCCGTTAGCAAAGTCTGAATCTCACGAAATGTCTCATGCAGGTAGAAGACATATTGTTAGACTTGGATTCCAAAGATGGGGTCCCTACATCTCTGCAAACCAGAGTTACAGGGGTCCAAAATTGGTAAAATCCCCCATAGGATTTCATTGCCTCCCTATTTCACTTTCCAAAATCTCACATCTTTTCAAAGGGCAATGGCTCAGCAGTACCAAATTTTCTAGCATTGTAGGGACCCTTAGGGGGAACATGACTGGTGAGTTTCGGGCCCCTAGGCCGAAGAGGTCATAGCCTAGGGTCACAAAAACCTGTTTATTGGGGCTATTTCAATGGTAGTGATGGTGGCGTACATAAATCGCAGCAATGGCCGTTAGCAAAGTCTGAATCTCACGAACTGTCTCATGCAGGTAGAAGACATATTGTTAGACTTGGATTCCAAAGATGGGGTCCCTACATCTCTGCAAACCAGAGTTACAGGGGTCCAAAATTGGTAAAATCCCCCATAGGATTTCATTGCCTCCCTATTTCACTTTCCAAAATCTCACATCTTTTCAAAGGGCAATGGCTCAGCAGTACCAAATTTTCTAGCATTGTAGGGACCCTTAGGAGGAACATGACTGGTGAGTTTCGGGACCCTAGGCCGAAGAGGTCATAGCCTAGGGTCACAAAAACCTGTTTATTTGGGCTATTTCAATGGTAGTGATGGTGACGTACATAAATCGCAGCAATGGCCGTTAGCAAAGTCTGAATCTCACGAAATGTCTCATGCAGGTAGAAGACATATTGTTAGACTTGGATTCCAAAGATGGGGTCCCTACATCTCTGCAAACCAGAGTTACAGGGGTACAAAATTGGTAAAATCCCCCATAGGATTTCATTGCCTCCCTTTTTCACTTTCCAAAATCTCACATCTTTTCAAAGGGCAATGGCTCAGCAGTACCAAATTTTCTAGCATTGTAGGGACCCTTAGGGGGAACATGACTGGTGAGTTTCGGGCCCCTAGGCCGAAGAGGTCATAGCCTAGGGTCACAAAAACCTGTTTATTTGGGCTATTTCAATGGTAGTGATGGTGGCGTACATAAATCGCAGCAATGGCCATTAGCAAAGTCTGAATCTCACGAAATGTCTCATGCAGGTAGAAGACATATTGTTAGACTTGGATTCCAAAGATGGGGTCCCTACATCTCTGCAAACCAGAGTTACAGGGGTCCAAAATTGGTAAAATCCCCCATAGGATTTCATTGCCTCCCTATTTCACTTTCCAAAATCTCACATCTTTTCAAAGGGCAATGGCTCAGCAGTACCAAATTTTCTAGCATTGTAGGGACCCTTAGGGGGATCATGACTGGTGAGTTTTGCCACTGCTAAACCATTGCCCTTTGAAATGGTGTGAGATTTTGGAGCGGTAAATAGGAGGCCCAATGAAAGCCTATGGGGGATTTTACCAATTTTGGACCCCTGTAACTCTGGTTTGCAGAGACTTTGGAATCCAAGTCTAACAATATGTCTTCTACCTGCATGAGACATTTCGTGAGATTCAGACGTTGCTAACGGCCATGGCTGAGATTTATGTACGCCACCATCACTACCATTGAAATAGCCCAAATAAACAGGTTTTTGTGACCCTAGGCTATGACCTCTTCAGCCTAGGGGCCCGAAACTCACCAGTCATGTTCCCCCTAAGGGTCCCTACAATGCTAGAAAATTTGGTACTGCTGAGCCATTGCCCTTTGAAAAGATGTGAGATTTTGGAAAGTGAAATAGGGAGGCAATGAAATCCTATGGGGGATTTTACCAATTTTGGTCCCCTGTAACTCTGGTTTGCAGAGATGTAGGGACCCCATCTTTGGAATCCAAGTCTAACAATATGTCTTCTACCTGCATGAGACATTTCGTGAGATTCAGACTTTGCTAACGGCCATTGCTGCGATTTATGTACGCCACCATCACTACCATTGAAATAGCCCAAATAAACAGGTTTTTGTGACCCTAGGCTATGACCTCTTCGGCCTAGGGTCCCGAAAGTCACCAGTCATGTTCCCCCTAAGGGTCCCTACAATGCTAGAAAATTTGGTACTGCTGAGCCATTGCCCTTTGAAAAGATGTGAGATTTTGGAAAGTGAAATAGGGAGGCAATGAAATCCTATGGGGGATTTTACCAATTTTGGACCCCTGTAACTCTGGTTTGCAGAGATGTAGGGACCCCATCTTTGGAATCCAAGTCTAACAATATGTCTTCTACCTGCATGAGACATTTTGTGAGATTCAGACTTTGCTAACGGCCATTGCTGCGATTTATGTACGTCACCATCACTACCATTGAAATAGCCCAAATAAACAGGTTTTTGTGACCCTAGGCTATGACCTCTTTGGCCTAGGGGCCCGAAACTCACCAGTCATGTTCCCCCTAAGGGTCCCTACAATGCTAGAAAATTTGCCACTGCTGAGTAATTGCCCTTTGAAAAGATGTGAGATTTTGGAACTGTAAATAGGAGGCCCAATGAAAGCCTATGGGGGATTTTACCAAATTTGGAGCCCTGTAACTCTGGTTTGCAGAGATGTAGGGAACCCATCTTTGGAGCCCAAGTCTAACAATATGTCTTCTACCTGCATGAGACATTTCGTGAGATTCAGACTTTGCTAACGGCCATTGCTGCGATTTATGTACGTCAGACTCGCCACCATTGAAATTGCCCAAATAAACAGGTTTTGTGACCCTAGGCTATGACCTCTTCGGCCTAGGACTGCATTGAACGCGACCCACGCATTGTGCGCATTCTGGACAACACCAATTACTGGGTTTATACCCTTCCGGATCCACGGTACAAACACAATGTTCCAAAACTGCTTGAAGAAAGAGCCAGACAGGTCAAAATAGAAGAATACCAGCAGGCCCTTGTGGAGACTTTAGAGAGGAGATTGACATCCTCCCCCTCCTCTAGCCAGTTGTACGCCGACAGACTGACTTCCGCAAACCCAGGACGACCAGGAGGGCAGCAAACAACACAAGCCGCAGCTAGTGCCCAAAAGGGAATGGTATCGGCAGTGTCCTTGGAGTGGGAAAATTTTCTGACACCCATGCAGCAGCACACAGAACAGCAAGCGTGCAGATCCACCTCCAACACCGATCGCCTGGAGAAGATGGTCAAGGACTACATGTCAGATGGCGTAGCTGTGTTGAACAATCCATCTGCACCCTTCAACTATTGGGTATCGAAGCTAGACACCTGGCACAAACTGGCAATGTACGCAATAGAGGTGCTGGCTTGCCCGGCAGCCAGCGTTATGTCGGAACGCTGTTTCAGTGCTGCCGGAGGCATCGTCACAGATCGGCGGCGTATCCGCCTCTCCACAGAAAATGCAGACCGTCTGACTCAAATTAAAATGAATCAATCCTGGATTGGAAACGACTACGCAACACTCCCGGACCCCAACCAAGTAACATGAACAATGAACATCTGTGATGGGTTAGCGTTTCCGGTCCCTGTTTATTGAACCTCTCATCTGTATTACATTTATGACTGCATGGCGACAAAATGCAAATTGCTATCCGCACGCTTCTTGTCCTCATGCAAGGCCTGGGTTGTTGTGTCTCAAAGCATGGCCTTCTCCTCCTGCGCCACCCTTCTCCTGTTCCATCACGTGTGCTGCTGCTGGGTTAGCGTTACCGGTCCCTTTTCCTGGAACCTCTTATATGTATTACATTTATGACTACATGCCGACAAAAAGCATGTTACCTGTGCAAAGAAAACAGACATTTCCCGCATTTAAAAGACAGTTTTCCCTTTGAAACTTTAAAATCGATTTTCTCAAAAACTATAAGCTCTTTTTGCTATTTTTTTTCCTCTTGTACCCACTCCCAAGGTGCACATACCCTGCAAAATTTGGGGTATGTAGCATATAAGGAGGCTTTACAAAGCACAAAAGTTCGGGTCCCCATTGACTTCCATTATGTTCGGAGTTCGGGTCGAACACCCGAACATCGCGGCCATGTTCGGCCTGTTCGGCCCGAACCCGAACATCTAGATGTTCGCCCAACACTACGACAGACTACTTGGGCTTTAAAAGACTACAATGTTTTGGAAAACATTGGCTCTAGCATTTTTAACCTGCTGCAGGAAGAATTTCATAATATAATGGTTCCTCATTTGGTTGTCAAACATGCCATTAATCAATGCACTTTTTACAAAAACATTTGGAATGACACCCTTGAAAGTATGCACATGTGTAATCACCAATTTCAGTAGTTATACCAATGTATTTGTTATGTGATAGTGGTTTTTAGACATATTGTCATTATTATTAATAATAATTATATATACAGTGCTATCATATTCCATGGTGCTGTAAAGAGTAAGAAACCAACATGGGGGTATAAAAGCATGGGCATTTGTCTATATAAAAACACAGACATTGGTACATGTTACAAAAGTGGTAAACAATATAATTGTTATTGTGACAAATGTATAGTGATTAACAAAATGCACAGCAACTTACTTAAGACATAAATAGGGGATAGGAGAGAGCAATGCATAGATTTCTTCTATCATTACTAAATATTGCTTACTTTTTGCTTTTTTTATTTTTTTTTTTGCTAGGCCTAGCTGAAACTGAATTATGGAGGCTGTGTGCAAAGTGGCAACCTGAAAAACAAAAACAAAATAAATAAGCTTTTGGTTAATAAACCTGATGGCTAACACAGTACAATACTCTACTGCAATCTGCAAAAAGTTCTCTACTTAGCTCTCCACTCTGTTTTCTATTTTTACTCTCCACTCTAAATCATCTTACCCTCTTCTGTATTTCTGGGGATACATCTTATCCCCTTGTTCATCTTTAAACTCCCTGGTGGTAACCCCAAACTACACACGGACTATCCGCCAGGAGCTCAATGCAGAGAAATAGAGCGCAGAAGGCATTTTTACTCAGCTCCCGAGGATCCAGATGAGGGCAGCCATTCTACTTCCTCTCCACAGAGGTTCTGAATCACTCTGGTGAGATCGCTTCACAGAGTTACAGCACCACCCGGAGGAAAGAGGGAAAATTGCAGCGCTGGAGGTGAAGTGATTGCTGGGGATGTTTCTGGCTTTTTTGGCAGCATGATTTTTTCCTGATTTTAGGGTCTGAAACGTTCAGACCCTAATGATCAGAAAAGACCCTAAAATCCAGAAATAAGTATTTCGGTAATTCTCCCTCTGCTTATCTCTTCCTTTAATGATTTAAAAGTGTTTCGCTGAATGTCAGACCAGTGAATCAGTAGGGGGAAATCCCTCTCCCTACATCTGTTAACCTTGTGTACTTTCTAGCTTGTGCTGGTGACTGTTCTCACTAGCTTGTCTTTCTCTCCCTAAATGAGCTGTCCAGATAACATGTGGGGCTTTCAGTGATAGCAGTGTCTGAGGAGAACTGGTGTGCAGCCTAAGCAGAAAGAAATGTATGTGTGTGATCTGCTACACAGAGTAAAATAAACATTATGTACTATTGTATGTGAAACCTGACATCAAGACAGGCTTTTCACACAAGTTTTTTTTTTTTCAGTCAAGGAAAATAAGTCTTCTGTAGTCTTCTGAGAGATGCAGAGACCAGCAGTGGCTGTGATGTTACATTTCAAATAATAAAAAAAAAACCCTACTAATGGATGCAGCTAAAATCTATACAAACCAAAGTACAGCTTTTGGCTCCAATTTTTAACCTGGAAAATAGGAACTTACTTATACAGCTATTAAAAATACTTAGACATAATTTGTATATTGTAGCTTTATAACACTTGCTTATTGAAAGTAGTCCTACTTTTTTACCACTTGCTAATTGATAGTAGGAAGCTTTCTCCCCTCTTAACTTTGACCCTGTAATATAAGAAGCAAGTACTGTAGTTACATCTCTGCTTCTACAGATTTCTTTATACTATGCAGAACCCTAACTTTTTCCAAATAAGTTAATGAATTGTATGTACAAAACCCCAAGGCTTAGTGCTTTTTTAATTTTTATTTGTATTTTCTGTACTAGTCTCCATGAAAGAACCAGTTACAATAGATATAGGCCAATCATCCCACTCGACACATCTTTCACAGCCTATTGAATCATACCATTATATATTGTTATTGATTTATAAAGCGCCAACATATTCCGTGGCGCTGTACAAAATAAGAAACAAACATGTGGTATATAATAATACAGACAATGATATACACCAATATACAAAATACAGAATTAGTACAAATAGAGAATTGGCAATTACAGCGACAAAAGTAACATGATGAATAAAATGTATAATAAATTCCAAGACACAAAAGGGTGAAAGAGCCCTGCCCTTGGGAGCTTACAATCTAGAGAAATATGGTGGGAACAAAAGGAGTCAGTCATCATACGGCATTAATCCATATTATTTTCCATGTTTTAATAAACTGTATACTTTGTAGTAATCTATCTAATTGTATAATACTTCCATATTTCTTTACACTATCATTATGTGAATACGGATTTTCTCCAATAAACACTTTTGTCTGTATGGAACAGATAACTGCCTGTACTCCAAATCCAGTTAACTACTCAACTACATGGCCTTGCATGTTAAATAAATGTGTTGATTAATCTGGGATCCACAGGCATAAATAATATATTATAAAACGGTAGCCAATTAAAATCATTAATCAACACAAGGAAATTATTTTTGTAAACATTTCAGGTTCATTTGTGATAAGCTAAACATATAACCGGTGATGCCTTTGTTCATCTCTACAACTGTTTCCTGGATTATTGAAGCTGTATGGCTCTCTGGCTTATTTGCACTTTACTGAATCTAAACTCTGCTGCTCCTAAGTAACTAGTCTAACTTGGATTGTATGTACATCCTTAGCAAACAGAGGTGGGCAAGCACCATCAACCATAAATATGGGATACCAAGGAGTGTGCAGAAAGGAACATAATCCACAGTAATCTCAGTAAACACAAGTGTGTACATCCTGACTATAAATATAGTGTATATTTATACATTTTTGAATTTTGAACTTTGATGTTTGTGACTGTTATTGTACCCTGCAAGGTGACATTACACTACCCTAACAAAAAGAAAGCCTGCTGCATACAGAGGCACCAATGTAAGTGTATGGGGCACTTCAGCTCTGACTTGGGCTGTGCTTGCTGGGGGATTTTTTTCTGTTGAGTAGGGGGATGTCTGTTTATTATGTTTCATGCACTGTGTTATTATGTCCTGATGAGGCTCAGTTATATGAGTGAAACTAGTCCTAGCTGACTGACACTTGCACTGTATGTATTTTCACCCCGTTTATACCATCAGCAACCCCTATACCTTCTATGAAGGCGTTGCAAGGCTCATTCACACGGGCATGTGTACTATATACTAGGAGTCCTTGTATGAGCAGTGATTTGCTCACATGTTCACTGTATCGCATGTAACAGCACTCCGTCTCATGCTCATCGATTGTTTTTTCTTAATGCACCTGTGACATTGAGCTATATACTAGCTTTTAATACACCTGCATAGTGAGAATAGCTACACCCCGTAGCCTACTTAGGGACGCCTGTGTATTGGTTTCTGTTGGGGGGGGGGGGGATCAGCAAAGACCTCTGACCGTCAGGGTATTTTTAACCTACCTTCTTCTCTGTGTACTTGCTGACTACCTGTATCAAGCGAGTTTAAATTATTGTTTCCAGAACTGAGGGACTTTGCATAATTGGCACTGTATATCCTCTAGACATTTGCCGGTACTGGTCTCCTTCACCTATAGAGACCAGACTAGAGATGGCCCGAACGGTTCGACCGCAAACGGTTCCAGGTGAACTTTAGGTGGTTTGCGTTCGCCGGCGAAGGCAAACTTTTGCGGAAGTTCGATTCGCCCCCATAATACTCCATTGAGCAGAACTTTGATCCTCTACATCACAGTCAGCAAGCACATTGTCACCAATCAGACTGCACTCACTCCTGGAGCCCCACCCCCCTTATAAAAGGCAAGGTTCTCCTGTCATTTTACTCACTCGTCTACCTACAGTAATTAGCTAAGGGACAGCTGCTGACAGACCCTGCTAGGGAGAGTTTAGTTAGGCTCTTGTAGGTTTGTTCCTAGCTGATTGTTATTCCTCTCTCCCTCCTCCCGGAGGGTCTTGTCTTCCAAGGAATTAGCCAGGAATAGAACCTTGTCTTCCAGGGAATTGTAGTATTTCAAAAGCCAGCTTACATACCTTGGCTGGGAATTGAACCCAGGTCTGAGTGCGTGGTAGGTAGCTCACTTCACCACTATACCACCAGCAACACTACATGCTGAAGCCAGCCTAGCATGTACCATTATGATATATCCAACAGAAAATTGCTTAAGGATTTGTAGTATGTTAAAAGCTAACTCACATTGGCCAGGAATAGAACCCAGGCCTACATCTCTAGACCTGACCAGCATAAGTGATTGACTACATCACTCGAGTAGTATTTTAGGTTAGGTCCTAATGGACAAAGGGCTAGATTCTCTAAAGTGTAATAAGTGCTATCACAGTAGTTATCACGTGAGCTGCCATGCGCAAAGGGTAGTGCACGAACAGTGTTACTTCACGTGATAAGCGAAGGTTTGCGCGCAATCACATGCGCTTTTCATGTGAAAAGCACACATGATTGCGCACAAACCATCGCTTATAATGCAAAGTAATGCTGTTTGCACGCTACCCTTTACGCACGGCAGCTCGCGTGATAACTGCTGTGATAGCAGTTATCACACTTTAGAGAATCGAGCCCAAAGTGTGTTATTACACTGCTATTTCACCCATTTTAATGGGGTCACTATCTGTTTCTGTACATAAAATGTAAGCACACATGTTGATACAATACATTCCGTGCAGCTGTGAGCTGCACGTACACTGACCTGCATGAATGAAGCACATGGCTGCAAGGAAGCATCATACTCAGAAAGCACAACTCGCCTCAGAATTAACTGAACTGGAAAGATAAGGGGAATTGTAAAGTTTTAATTATCACACGGATGTTATTATGGTATAGGAATTAAGGGTACAGTAGGTTTATGTTGTGGTGGCCATCATGTCATTATTATCCTGTCAGGTAACCCCCCTTGATGGGTGTATATATATATATATATATATATATATATATATATATATATATATATATATATATATATATATACCGTGGAAAGTATTGCTGAGTACATGTTTTATTCTGTAGCGACATGTTTGGTTTTTCTAAAGCAGGGGGTGCACGTCCCGTTGCCATGGATGCGCTGGTGTCATCCACCTAGAGGTGTTGTACACGTGGGAATTGGAGTGACACCAGGATGACGGCAGTTACCCTTGTGCTTCGGCTGGAAACATCCAAGATGCCCACATAGTAGGTGATACGTTAGGTGGCCTGTGATTTCAAATTTTGTGCTGCGACCTATGGGAAGGGAGAGAGTGGTATGATGGGAGAGGTCCTGTAAGGTGCAATCAGGTCTACCATCAGGTCTGCTTCCTCCAGTACCGTTGGTCTGATACATTGTAGTTATGTTTCAAAGTTTCTGTGAGCGGCTTCCCATTGGTCCATGTAGGAGGTGGGCAGCTCTGTGGGCCGTGCCTGTAAATGTATGTCAGGTTCCCTATCACATCCCCATCCCTAGGCTGGCAGCTGATTAGCTACCATGCTTTGCCTCTCTTGTATATATACTTATCAGTGTATGTTGTGTTGTAGTGCTGAGCAGCTTGTAAATAGGCTAGATGCCTGAAACAGCGGGCTGTAGCTGCTATACCGCTTTTACCATTTTGATACAATAAAACTGGTGTTTTGGAAGTTGTGTGGACCATTTAACATATTTTGAGGATTGGACCCTGTTGGTACACAGGGTAGATCCCGGCACACTTATTCTGATTTGGTGAGTGCTGTTCCATCCCCCTTTTGGACTTTGGTATATTGATAACATTTTGTCAGTGTCATTGTTAGTTCCTAGGTGCATGATGTTGACGAAATCAGCTCTTGTATCTTATTTATTTTACAGATTGTGCCAGAAGTGGCTAAAATGTGAGATGGAAAAGATTGAGGCTCCCAGAATGATACAGTTCCTGCATTTGAACTGCTTCAACATCTGTCTTGAACGGTCATGTTTTGTTTGTTTCTGGAAAGGGGCTAGCAAATGTGGAACCCAGTGTGCAGACACCTTAGACATATGTAGTTCATCATGAATAATTTACCACGTACCACCATAACTGAGGCAAATTTTATTGATAATTATTTGAATGGCTGTTTGTCTGCCTTCCAGGATTAAACACTCCATTTTCTTCACTGTGGTTGCATTGTTCGTCAATGATTGTCTTCCAGGTCTTGGCTCATCTGTGAGGGGCTTGTGACTTACTATAGAAATTCCTTTTCCACCGAACAATAGTCATAAGATGGGCAATCGTTCCCATAAACTGTCATCACAATATGAATTTGCCAGGCACTACTGTATGACAATACAGTAGTGCCTGGCAAATTCATGAGCAGGTCTAGGCAGTGGGTTTTATTTAGTTAAACATCAGGTGTGTTTTTTGTAGATCATGGATGAACTCTGCATATTAAGGCCTTTTTATATTAGGCCCGTGTCGGTACTACGCAGTATTTGTGATCGTGGAGATACAATTTAAATAAAACATTTCAAAGAAAAAAAGATCAAATAGAAAGAAAATATTTTTTTAAATGAAATTATTTTTCTTAGACCCGTATCTCTGAACAGATTCAGTATTCACTAAAACTTGGATTGAACAGTCAATTACAAAAGAGCTGATGCAGGCTCCCTATGATGATCAACATTGTATGAAACCACATTTGCATAATATTTTTGCTTTGTTCAATAATTTTAATTATTTTTCTGGCCAAACCAAGACTGTGGGAAACCTGGATAAATGATAATTGCTGAAAAATCTATAAAAATGTTTAATGTTTCTGCAGTAAGATTAGCTTTCGTAAGATAATTCAACAAGAATACAATCTCCTCAGAAACGTTTCACTTCATATTAATATCTGACCTTACCAATAGGAGTTTATTGCCTATTATTTATTCAAGTAATATTCTCATAGGAAATGTATTTGTTGTAATTATAAAAAAAGTTTCAGTGGTAATGCTTTATCTTCATATTGCAGATGTAGTTGTTCATTCTTGCAGTGCATTTTATTTTAATTCTTTAACTTCTTATATCTATCTAAATTTAAAGCAAACCTATCAGACACTAAAATCTATGGTACATTCGGTATTTATTATTTTACTTTTTCAACCAGATGGAATACAATGAGATCTTCTTTGATCTGGTTAAAGCAGACCTGAACTCAGAAATTCCACTCTGCTCTAAAAGATAAACAACAGCATAACCTTTTTAAAAAAAAACATTTCTTTATTATAGCTAATAGAAATCCTAAAATTAATCTGCAGTGTGTCTACTTCCTGACTAAATGGTAGCAGGCATAGGGTTAACATTGTGTGTTTACAAATTAGCTTCTCTGCCAAGGCAGCAAGGCTGACACAGCTGAAAGATCAAAATACAGTTGTGATTAGTCACAGATGAGGAGCAATTAGACAGGCTACACTCTTTAAAGAGACTCTGAAGTCTCCAAAAAAGGAGGTTTTTACTTTAAAAGCATCATTAACATTATTGCCCCTCTTAAATCGCCGCATCCCCATGGCTGAAAACACCCTCAATCACCCCAAATTATCTGGGGTACATCGCGGGCTCATTCCACATAGAGGCAGTGCATTTGGCTGGAGCTCTGCCTCTATGCACGTCAATCAGCACGGATCGCCACCTCTCCCCACCCCTCTCAGTCTTCTTTCACTGAGAGGGGCGGGGAAGAGGCGGAGATACACTCCAAAAAACTATGACACCTGCGGAGTCACAAAGAACCTGCGCACAGGGCTGGTAACCAAGAGGACTATAGAAGGGCAAAAAACAACCTAAACAGGGAACTGAGAGTTGCCAAAAAGAGCTACGCGGAAAAGCTGGAACAGAACACCTCCTCAAATGACTCACAATCTGTCTGGAAAGGGCTTAAGGCAGTCACCAATTATAAGCCCCCCCCCCCTCAACATGCAACCCCTAGCACTGAGCTTGCCGAGAACCTCAGTGGCTTCTACTGCAGATTTGAGAACCAAGCAGCATCTGCAGGTCTCCCAAAGCCACCTGCTCCCTCCTCCACCATATCTGCTCCATGCCCAATCTCACCCTCTTTGGCTGTGAACAAGGATGACATCCTGCGCCACCTGTCAAGACTAAATCCTAGGAAAGCCTCAGGCCCAGACGGAGTGTCACCAGCATGCCTAAAACCATGTGCTCAATAGCTAGCTCCTATTCTCATCTCCATCTTATTCTTTACCAGTTCCCTCCAGGAAGGCAAAGTCCCAGCATGCTTCAAGAGGTCGACCATCATCCCCTTTCCCAAAAAACAGGGAATCACCGACCTCAACAACTACAGACCTGTGGCTCTTACATCCGTCATTATGAAAGCTTTTGAAAGCATGGTCATGCCAGTTTTAATAGTCTCCACAGAGCCCCTGCTGGACCCACACCATTTCGCGTACAGAGCAAAAAGGTCCACTGATGACGCCATTAACATCTGCCTGGAGACAGTCAATGAGCACCTGGATAGACCAAACTCTTTTGCCAGGATCCTCCTCCTTGACTTTAGCTCAGCGTTTAACACTATCAGCCCTCAAATACTTCAGGAGAACCTTGCTGAGCTCAAAGTCCACCCCACCCTGCGCCTGTGGATAACTGACTTCCTCACAAACAGATCTCAGGTCATCAAGCTAGGTACTATCCTCTCCCAACCAAGGACCACCAACACAGGGGCCCCACAAGGCTGCGTCCTGTCACCAGTCCTGTTCTCCCTGTACACAAACAACTGTAGATCCACTGAAAACTCTGCCAAAGTTATCAAATTTGCAGATGATACCACCATTGTGGGCCTCATCACCAATAACGATGAGCAGGCATATCGTCATCAGATTGAGAGAATCTGC
Organism: Hyperolius riggenbachi; assembly: GCF_040937935.1. Taxonomy (NCBI): domain Eukaryota; kingdom Metazoa; phylum Chordata; class Amphibia; order Anura; family Hyperoliidae; genus Hyperolius; species Hyperolius riggenbachi. The sequence goes on along the minus strand of NC_090652.1, from coordinate 132,572,868 downwards.
AACTGCTGCAAGGAGAATGGGCTGGTCCTCACAATACCGCAAAAACTGTCGAGATGATCATCGACTTTAGGAAGCATGCACCCACACCACCCCCAATCCACATCGACGGCACGGAAGTCGCACGGGTCCCCTGTGCTCGTCTCCTGGGCACAACCATCTCCAACAATCTGAGGTGGAAGGCCAACACCACCTGCACCCAGCAGAGATTATTCTTCCTCCGCCAACTGAGGAAGTTCAGCATGGACCAGAAACTTCTGATGAGCTTCTACTCAGCCACCATCGAATCCATCATCTGTTCTTCTATCCTTGTCTGGTACGCCGGCTTCTCTGCCAGCGACAGACACAAACTACAGAGAGTCATCAGATCAGCGGAAAGGATCATCGGAAAACCACTTCCCCCACTGGACCTACTCTTCTACACTAGACTGCGCTCCAGAGCCTTGCGGATTGCAAATGATCCTTCGCACCCAGGCTCCCGCTTTTTCTGTCATCTCCGTTCAGGCCAGAGGTATCGGGCCATCTACACCAGGACCTCAAGACACAGGAAAAGCTTCTTCCCCTCAGCGGTCAAATCACTGAACTCTCTGGACTTACTCCCATCCCCCACCACCAAAGGAAGAGCGGACCCTCCTTAGGCCGCTTGCTTTACTAGCTTGAATAGTCTTTCTAAGCATGCCTGCACTGAAGAACTCTTCTTTTGAAAATGGTTGTATGTAATTACTGTTACCGTATTGTATTTGTTTTGATGTATTGCTATCTCTGGTGTGTGTCGTTTACTGTTTTATAAAGTGAAAACCTCATTTTTTGGAGACTTCAGAGTCTCTTTAAATACATACAGGATGCATTTTTCTATGTTTTCTTTCTGTCCTGTGCAAGAGTTCAGGTCCACTTTAAAGGGGCACTATGTGTAAAATTTTAAAATTTAAAATATGTGCAAACATAGACAAATAAGAAGTACGTTATTTCCAGTGTAAAATGAGCCATAAATTACTTTTCTTCTATGCTGCTGTCACTTACAGTAGGTAGTAGAAGTCTTACAGAAGCAACAGGTTTTGAACTAGTCCATCTCTCCATAGGGTATTCTCAGCAAGGCTTTTATTCTTTATAAAGATACTCCCTAAAAAGAATTTAAACAATGATGCTGGCCATCTTCCCTGCTCGCTACACAGTTTTTTGGCAGTTGGACAGAGCAACTGCCATTCACTAAGTGCTTTTGAAAATAAATAAATCCCAGAGAATCCCCCCATGAAGAAATGGACTAGTTCAAAACTTCTCTTCTGTCAGATTTCTACTACCTAATGTAAGTGACAGCAACACAGGAGAAAAGTAATGTATGGCTCATTTTACTCTGGAAAAAAACGTACTTCATATTTGTTTATGTTTGCACATATTTTCAATTTTTAAATTTTTCGACATACTGCCCCTTTAAGCTTTTTACACTTCAATAGTTGTATCCTGGAAAGATCTTTTCTAGGAGCTTCTGGAAAGATTCTAGGAATGATGGTTTTACAGACACATTCTTCAGCATTCCTTTTTTGCTATGGAAGGGAGGGAGCAAGTGAGAGGGTAACATTCAGGGATTACTCTTTAAAGAGACACTGAAGTGAGCTAATTTTGCGCATTCTACCTTATAATTTGCCTCAGTGCTCTCATGACAAGTAAATCGCCGCGTCCCTGCCGCAAAACGAGGGCTGCAGAGCCCCCAACACTACAGCTCATAGCTCTGCCTCTCAGAGCAGCAAAATCCATGACCAAGTTGGTCGTGGATATTTGCAGAGGGATTTGGGGGCTCTGCAGCCCTCGTTTTGCGGCGGGGACGCGGCGGATAACTTGTCATGAGAGCACTGAAGCGAATTATAAGGTAAAATGGGCAATATTAGTTCGCTTCAGTGTCTCTTTAAAAGGGGCCAGGAAAGCCACACTCCTTTGACTGAACAGCTGTGTACCATGTGATGGACAAAGGGCTTGTGTCCAGTTTTTGTGCCCAGGAGGAGATGAGGGTAATTTCCTTTACACCTCAGCCCTGGTTGTACCTTAGCAACATATGGAGGAATCCTCCCCTAATAAGGGGCCACCCATATATCCTCCCTGTTTCCAGGTGGAATGAGCACAGGCGTACACTAATACTTTTTTACCCAATCTCACAAAGGGGAAAAGAAAAGAAAAATACTTATGCCAGGAAACAACGTTCAATATTCTTTCTAACAATAAGCATGTATCTTTTCTTAATGATCCCATACCAATATCCTTTGTGATCTTGTGAGTGGTTGAAGAGTCTCCAGTCACATGTCCACATTGCCATAGACCAACTGTAACATTGTAGACAACAATAAACAGCTTCTATTTGGACAATTATATAATTGACAAGACAATTGTTGGAGCACTCCTGGATCCCTCAGCAAAACCAGATTTAGGTTTGATTGGCATATGCAGGGGGCAATTCACTTAACATCGCAGAGGATCGAGATGTGCGATCATTCTTCACAGCTATTATTGTTAAAAAAAATAGTATCAGTTACAAAATTATTTCAAAGCTATTTGGAAGCTAGGAATGAGCAAGCAAAGGTCAGTCTCATAGCGATTTGCCTCAATATCACTTAATGACAACTATCGATATAAAATGAAATGGAGGGTAGGAGGCGCCCTAGAGGGTACTCGAGGAATGTTTTATATACCAGAGAGCAAATAAAAAGTGATAATAATGGCTACCAGGTTTATCCCCTGAAGACGGCAGATAGCCGAAACTAGTCGGGACAAGAGCGGGCAGCACGCAGCAGGGTCGTATGCAGAGGTTCATAGTACCACATTGGGTGGGAAGCGCTATACGCCTAGAGAGGGTTATAAGTGGATTAGGGCCCTCTAGAAGTAAATGTTACCCCGTATCCCCTGTACTGCCCTTTTTATCCAGAAATAAACAAGATTGGTATTATCCACTGAAAGCATCCCTGTTTTGCTTTATCTGCACTTTGAGTGCATATACAGGTGGTGAAGTTGAGAGATACACGTCCAAGGGGAGAATATATCTGCGCTGTGAATTACTACTACAATAATGGCTACCAGTAAGGCACGTGTATATTATATATATATATATATATATATATATATATATATATATATACATATATATACACACCAAGTCGCAAACAAAAATTATATATATATATATATATATATATATATATATATATATATATATATATATATAGGTAAGGAATGGCGTCCATCTAAAAATGGCGCAGGGAGAAAAATGGCGCACCGTTCTGCCGATAAATGTATCATAAAATTCTATTTACTGTTTTAATGTAAATACATTAAAACTGTAAATAGCGTTTTATGATACATTTATTTCAGAACGGTGCGCCATGAAAAAATGTAGGGGGCTGCTAGTACAGTATAATGGAGAAAAAGCCTGGCACTAGATGCGAAGCAAAGGAGTACTGGATTTACCGGATTATGTACTTCATATCCAATTGTGCACTCAGGAGCAGTCATGCAAATGTTGAGAGATAGAAGAGGAGAGGCAGTAATTGTTGCAAAAGAGAAGGTACCTTTAATCCATGGTGGTAGGATACATCACCCCCACTGTATACCCTGATGTATCCTACCACCGTGGATTAAAGGTACCTTCTCTTTTGCAACACTTAGTGCCTCTCCTCTTCTATCTCTCAACGGCTGCTAGTACAGGCAGCGGGGGTTGGGGGAGAGAGGCAGCGGGACACTGGAGGGCATAGGCAGTGGGACACTGGAGGGAATAAGCATCGGGGGAGGTTGTGTGCAGAGGCATACGTTACCTTGTCCCGGGCTAGCGATTGCTCCTTCCCTCCGCTTCTTCACTTTTTCTATTAGTTTTCTGTAGTCCTGCAGCCGGCCAATCACCATGCGGAGACTGAAACCACATGGTGATTGGCTGGCTGCAGGACTACAGCAAACGAATGGAAGAAGTGAAGGAGCGGAGGGAAGGAGTGATCGGCGGCCCAGGACAAGGTAATGTATGCATATTGCACACATCCTCCCTCATGCCTATTCCCTCCAGTGTCCGCTGCCTCTCTCCCCCTCTGCCCTCTGCATTATTTAAGATGTATAACGCTATTTAGCGTTATAAGTGTAAGACACACTGCCTGCGCCATTTTTTAACACTTAAAATGCTTAATAGCGTTATATAATTAAAGTCAATGCAGCGCCGTTTTAATCCCCCTGGCGCTATGAGCCATTTTTAACTGTCACGAAGGAATGATCCTACCTTAAAGGGGTTCTGTGGGGGTTCCTGAGAAGAAAAACAGACCCTTACCTTGGGCTTCTATCAGCCCCGTGCAGCGGTAATGTCCCACGCCGTCCTCCTCCCATCTGCTATTCTCCGCCGCTGGCCCCGGTCTAAGCGGCATGGGATCCAACTGCGGCTGCGCTACAGTGGCCACGCACCCGCTCGCTTCCGCCTGCGTCATCGGAAGCTTACTGCGTGTGACAGCCGAATAATAGCCCGGTGCCGGCTGCGGGGAACGGCAGATGGGAGCAGGACGGCGTGGGACATTACCACTGCAGGTGGCTGATAGAAGCCCAAGGTAAGTGGCAGTTTTTCTCCTCAGGAACCCCCACAGAACCCCTTTAACCACTTTATCCACCACTACAGTATATCTACATCCTCCATGACTTCATCTAAGCCACCAGTCAGTAGATAAATGTCTTGTAGCAGAAGCAGTGCTGTGCAGTATTGGGCTTACTCCTGTGCACATTTCTGGCACTCTCTGATGCAGCACTAATTGGTGAATGGGAATATATGATTCCTGAGCTAATGAGATTGCTTTTTACCATTAAAACTATTTTTATTTTCTCAGTTCATAGTGAAAAATACACACTGTAGCATTATTTCAGAATCAAATATCTTCACCATAAATTGTGACAGGAACATAATCTAAGTTTTGTGATAAGCGGTAAGAATAGCCAAACAAAATTTATAGAAAACAAAATTGTGCGAGGGAAAAAATGGCATACAATGAAAGCATAGTTTGTCTTGAAAAAAACCCCAATATATATTTCATTTCTGTGTCATAAGTAGGGATAAAGTTATTGCTGAATAAATAAGGACATAGCTAAAATGTAAAAACTGCTCTGGTCCATAAGTGGGAAAACAAGGTCTGGATGCGAAGTGGTTAATGAGTAGTCACTCACGATATCGTAAAAAAGATACTTTAATAGGGTACTTTAAAATGACAATGCAGTTTGCGGTGTGAACCGCTTCATCAGGCCGAGTATTGTGCCTTTTGGAAAAAGAACAGACAGGGCACTAAGACACAGAAACTTCTCTCATTTGTGCTGCACCATTTAAAAACAGTACGTGAGCTAGAACTATATACAATGAACATATAAAAATATATATATTGATATGGTAAAAAAACATATATATTAGACATTTAACATATTTATTGACAATAAGACCATGGGTATATTAAAATATAACACTTAGCTAGTGTAAATGTGTAGGTGTCTGTTTGGAAAGTAAGTATTTTTGACCTTAGGGTAGCCTAGCTTAGATAGGGCTAGAGGTCCCCTAATGGGTATACAGCGATAAGAAAGGGCAGAAAAAGAGGGTCTGTCTTCCATGCATATATAATGAAAGTAAGGCCCAAGCTAGCTAGCTGAAAGTACATAAAATCCTTATTTAGATAGCTAAAACATAATAAATAGGACAAATTGGATAAAAAAATGGTCTCCGAGGGTTGTGTGGAAGTTATAAGGCACCAAAAAAGGAGCAGGATATATGTGAATATACTATATGTACATGACAGGGTATGACATAGGCTGGTGGACTGTAGTGAGGTATATAAGGGCTATGGATGAATACTGTGGAGGAGCGTAATGGGAAGGTTATAGGGCAGCTGGGAATCGCTCCAAGATGTCAATAGGTTTGGTGAGGAGAGGCAACAAAAACCAAGCAGATTCGCTTACCTATATCAGAGATTCCCCAGAATCAGGTGCCTGTAACGCCGCCGCTGCCATTTCCGTTTTAGGTCCGACTAGGGACCATGCTGAGGCCCTAAAAACTGTAATCAAATGGGCTTATGATGAAGGAATAATTAGTAAATCAGAATGAGACTTTGTGTGGATAGCGGACCCTGTGTATGCACATTTTTATCACCTCCCGAAAATACATAAGTCTATTACCAACCCCCCAGGACGACCTACAATAGCAGGAATAGACTCCATTACATCACATTTGTCAGAGTTGGTCGATCTACATCTACAGCCCTACGTGAAAAACCTCTCATCCTACCTTAACCACTTCAGCCCTCAGTCGTTTTCACTTTATGCATCCGAGCAATGTTCACCTCCCATTCATTAGCCTATAACTTTATCACTACTTATCACAATGAACTGATCTACATCTTGTTTTTTCATCACCAATTAGGCTTTCTTTGGGTGGTACATTTTGCTAAGAGCTACCTTACTGTAAATGCATTTTAACAGTAAGAATAAGAAAAAAATGGAAAAAAAATCATTATTTCTCAGTTTTCACCATTATAGTTTTAAAATAATACATGCCTCCATAATTAAAAGCCACGTATTGTATTTGCCCATTTGTCCCGGTTATTATACCGTTTAAATTATGTCCCTATCACAATGTATGGTGACAATATTTTATTTGGAAATAAAAGTGAATTTTTTCCGTTTTGCATCCATCACTATTTACAAGCTTATAATAAAAAAAAAAAAAAAAAGAAATATTTCATCTTTACATAGATATTTAAAAGTTTTGACCCCTAGGTCAATATTTATGTGTTTTGTATTCTAATGTTTTTTTTTTAATTATTAAACATTGTATTTGGGTATTTTTGGGAGGGTGGGATGTAAATAGTAATTTTTTTAATGTAAATATATGTTTTGTTTTGTTTTTTTATGTAGATGTAGTTTTACTTTTGGGCCACAAGATGGCAACCTTAGGTTTGTTTACATGACGTCACTCTAAGCATAACATGTACGCTTAGAAGGACGTAGGGGGACGTAGGAGGCAGAAAAAGCAAGACTTCCGAGAGAAGCTGTCGCTTTTTCTGCGGGGGAGAGGAATCAGCGACTGGGCACCATGGCCCGATTCATTGATTCCTGGGCTAACGATCCGCTACTGGGAGCGCACGTGCATGCGATCGGGCGCGGGAGCACGCGGGGACGCACATGGCCTCCTGGATGTAGCTCTACGTCCAGGAGGAGAAAGTGGTTAAAGACTTCACACACCTGCTCAATGAACTGAATAACATCGAGTGGCAAGACGGATATCAGTGGCTAACTCTAGATGTCTCTGCACTTTATTCAAACATTCATTATCAGATAGGATTAAGAGCAGTTTGTCACTACTTGAGCCAAGAGATCCCAAACTACCAATTAAACAGAAATATTTCTTAATTCAGGCTATCACATTCATATTCACCCACAATAGCTTTAGATTTCAAGAAACAGTTTACCTCCAAAAACGAGGAACAGCTATGGGGCAAGTTTTGCGCCGAGCTATGCTAACCTTATGATGGGGTGGTTGGAAGAACTACTACTAGGCCGGGAGAATCCGTTTGAGACTAATGTCATTATGTATAAGAGATACATAGATGACTTAATCTTCATATGGGATGGAGACTGCAAGTCTATAGAAACATTTCAGAAGTATCTGAACGATAACGACTGGGGATTTCGTTCACTTCCAACTATAATAGAGAACAAATAGAGTATCTAGACTTAATTCTTTTTCATGAAAAATCTACCATCAAATCCAAAAACGACTTTAACCACTTCAGCCTACAGTGTCGAAAATCGTATGCATCAGAGCAAAGTTTACCTCCCATTCACTCACCAATAACTTTATCGCTACTTATCACAATTAATTGATATATATCTTTTATTTTTTTTTCACCACTAATTAAGCTTTCTTTGGGTGGTACATTTTGCTAAAAATTATTTTTTTCTAAATCCATTTTAGCAGGAAGATTAAGAAAGAAATAGAAAAAATTCATTATTTCTCAGTTTTTGGCCATTATAGTTTAAAATGAATACATGTTACCATAATTAAAACTGATGTATTTTATTTGCCCATTGGTCCCAGTTATTACACTGTTTCAATTATGTGCCTATCACAATTTATGGCGCCTATATTTTATTTAGAAATAAAGGTGCATTTTTTCAATTTGCGTCCATCACTAATTACAAGGTTATAATTTTAAAAAATATAATAAGATACTCTCTTGACATGTATATTTAAAAAGTTCAGACCCTAAGGTAACTATTTATGTTGTTGTTTATTTTATTGTAATTTTTTTAATTATTTTTTTTTTATCAAAACATGTATTTGGGTAATTTTTGGTGTGGGAGGGAAACAGATAATTTTAAATGTAAAATAATGTATTGTAATGTAAAAAATGTATGTGGGAGTAGTTTACTATTTGGCCACAACATGGCCACAGTCAAAAAAGTCCTGGAGCGTACGATCACGCTACCAGGAACTATAAGGAGGCTGTAATTAATTATTTCTTTGCAGAAATACCGCGCTCTCTGAGTAGAAAGCGTCAGTTTTTCTGCGGGGAACTTAGATCGGTGAATGGGAATTATATTCCCATTCACTGATCGGGGGGTAACAGCAGGCAGCGGGAGCGAGCGCGATTGTGAGCCTCAGGCAGCGTCCATATATCCGTATATCCAGGCAGCGTCCATATATCCGTTCAGATAGACTTAAGTGGTTAAAACTGTGGATGCAAACTCATACATAGATTATAAAAGCTTTCACCACAAACCATGGAGAAACAATATACCGTATGGGCAATTTCTCAGGATTAGAAAGAACTGCAGTGATCTGAAGATTTTTGACGCTCAATCAAAGATCTTAATGGAAAAGTTCAAGGAGAGGAACTTTCCCAAAAAATTGATTAAATAAGCAAGGAAGAGAGCAAAACTTACCCAAAGGGACACCTTGCTGGAGAGTAAAAACCAAAAGAAGAGAACAAAGACGACAAGGGAACTGTTAGTTTTATCACCAGATACTCCAATCAACATAACACCGTAACAAACATCCTAAGGAAACACTGGCCCCTGCTACAAAGAGACCCAATGATGAAAATGAATCTAGCCGGAGAACCAAGGTGCATCTTTCTCAGAGCAAAAACACGCAAAGATAGGCTGGCACCAAGTCTACTACGAGGGACAGACCAAGAACTAATAGAAAAGAGAGTCAAAAGTCATCAAGGCCGCGTAACATGTTGTTCACAAACAAAGTGCCTGTGTTGTAATACAATCAGTCTACGGTGACAGGAGAAACACATTCCATTAAACATAGTATGAACTGCTCAACCAACTTTGTGATCTATCTGGTGACCTGCCCCTGCAGCCTACAATATGTGGGCCGTACCACACAGCAGAGATGGGGCCAACACAGACGGAACATCGCCAAAGGTTACCTCAAACACGGGCTAATGAGACATTATAAATCCTTTCATGACCAACAGACAGAAGGGACAAGAATCTGCCCTTTAGAATACATTCCGGAATCCACATGGAATCGTATGAGCAGATTGAAAAATAGAGAAATATTTTGGATCTATAAACTGGGTACCTTGCAGCCTGATGGATTGAATATATGCCTAGAACACAACCTTTAACACGGTGAACAGGAAAGTGTCCAACCTCAGAACAATCTTGGACTAGAGTACTGACTCCATGCTCAGAGTCTCTGGCCCTCGGTTATTATCCAATAAGTATTCCCCCCTTCACCCTGAGAGTCTTATCCCAGATTCGCAGTAAATTACAGTACAGGAATATCTAGACTGCACTATTCCATCACGATTATCATCACACAGTCTGCTAATAAAAAATGAGCTATCTGTCCAGAAGATTCCTATTATTATTCAGGACACAACCCAGGGGCCACCCAAAATGGCCGAAACACTCTACACTCCCCTACAGATCACTGATCTTAGATATAGCAAAATGTGTACTAAGGACTACGATATGACTAGCAATAGGGAGGACGAGAATAGGATGGTGAGGCCCCCACATACGAGCCCTTCCAACGTTCTTGGTGCTCATATATAGTTTGAACTGTATATTCCTACATATGCTAACTTTTTTGAAGCTGGTAGTTTTAACCTCTGTTTAAACACTTGAGGACCACAGTGGTAAACCCCCCTAAAGACCAGGCTATTATTTTCATAATTGGCCACTGCAGTTTTAAGGCCAAGCTGCAGGGCCGCACAACACAGCACACTAGTGATTTCCCCCCCTTTCCCCCCACCAACAGAGCTCTCTGTTGGTGAGGTCTGATCGCCCCCCCCCCCCCGTGTTTATTTATTTTTTTATAAATATACATGTTTGTTTTTTAAAATATGTTTGACTATTTATTTATTGATTATTAAATCCCCTCCCTCCCCCCAGCCGGCCAATCCTGGCGATCGGCTGTCATAGGCTCCTGCCTCCGAGAGCCAATCACTCTCAAGTGCCCCTGGGGGACAGCCGTGTCAAACGGCTGTCCCCAGTACAGCGCTGCTGCTGATCGCAGTGCTTTACATGTAAATAGACGGCGGTTACACCGTCTAACAGCTCCGCCCTCCGAGCAGGAGATGCGCGCACAGCCTGCGCGCAATCTCCTGCAAACTGCAGCCCCAGGACTTGACGGCTATTGGCATTAGGCGGTCCTTGGGGCTGCCGCCGCAGCCACACCCATTGGCGTGGAGCAGTCTTATAGTAGTTGAAATATCTGTTCATTGACTTATTAGGGGGTGAATTGTTCTGAGTACATGGGACCTATTAGGAGGGAATCCCCTTCACCATCTTAGCGGTATGGACGAGCTCAGCTCATCCATCACCGCCGATGGCTGCCGCTCAGGCCCTGCTGGGCCGATTTTGCTCAAATAAAAAGCAGCACACGCAGCCGGCACTTTGCCAGCCGCGTGTGCTGCCCGATCGCGCCGCTCTGCGGCGATCCGCCGCGAGCAGCGGCGAAAGAGGGTCCCCCCAGCCGCCTGAGCCCTGTGCAGCCGGAACAAATAGTTCCGGCCAGCGCTAAGGTCTGGATCAGAGGCGGCTGACGTCAGGACGTCGGCTGACGTCCATGACGTCACTCCGCTCGTCGCCATGGCGACAGGAGAAGCCAAACACGGAAGGCTGCTCATTGCGGCCTTCCGTGTTACTTCTGGCTGCCGGAGGCGATCGGAAGAACGCCTCCGGAGCGCCATCTAGTGGGCTTTCATGCAGCCAACTTTCAGTTGGCTGCATGAAATAGTTTTTTTTTTATTTAAAAAAAACCCTCCCGCAGCCGCCCTGGCGATCTTAATAGAACGCCAGGGTGGTTAATATATTTCATTACATTTCGTTTTATTTTACTGGTTTTATCTAAGGAGTATCATTAGAAGGGACCCCCAATTTTCTGTGAGTTTTATGTAAAAATTGTATTTTGGTCTTGATATGTAACAATACATGCAACATATGTGACAGTTCTCTATCCATCGATTTGCATCACTGCCAAAGTTTGCTACTTAAAGAGAGTCTGAAGTGAGAATAAATCTCGCTTCAGACCTCATAAATAGCAGGGGCATGTGTGCCCCTGCTAAACCGCCACTATCCTGCGGCTTAACGGGGGTCCCTGATCCCCCAAATCCCCTCGTTTCAGTGGGGGAGCGCTTCCTGGTTGGGGCAGGGCTAACCGCCGCAGCCCTGCCCCACGCGCGTCTGTCAGCGCGTATCTCCGCCTCTCCCCCGCCCCTCTCAGTCTTCCTTCACTGAGAGGGGCGGGGGGAGAGGCGGCGATGCGCCGCTGATAGACGCGACTGGAGGCAGGGCTGCAGCCATTAGCCCTGCCTCCAGGAGCGACCAAGTCTGTGAAAAAGTGTCGCAGTGGGGGGTTTGGGGGTGAAGGCACCCCCGTTTGCGGCGCTATTGCGGCGGTTTAGCAGGGGCACACGTGCCCCTGCTAACTATGAGCTCTGAAGCGAGATTTATTCTCGCTTCAGAGTCTCTTTAAAGCCTGCATGTATGTACAAATTAATTATATATTTCTTGCATGAGGGCTTTGTCACACTCCTGCTGTCTGGGAAGCATTCCCTAATGTTTGTTTCACCCATGTAACTAACATTCAACTCCTCTAAGGGGAGCGCTCTACAATCAAAGCCCTCCCTCTAAACTACCCACTGCTTCTATTTTACACACTTGTTTGAAATATTATTCTGTGCATATATATGCAAATATATGTGCATATATATATCATATATGTCCATTTACATGCAAGTATCTGCTACCTGTTCCATGCAGCGTGAGTGACTACTCATTAAGGTAGGATCATTCCTTACCTCTATATATATATTTTTTAGTTTTGTTTGCGATTTGGTGTATATATATATATATATATATATATATATATATATATATATATATATATATATATATATATATATATATATATATATATACATGCCTTACTGGTAGCCATTATTATCACTTTTTATTGCTCACTGGTATATAGACCATTCCTCGAGTACCCTCTAGGGTGCCTCCTACCCCCCCATTTCGTGTTGTCTTCTCCTGGGACCAGGGGATGCCACCTTGGCAGGCTTCAAAGTTTCACACGTCACCCACCTTCTAGGCCTAGCATAGACCTTCGTGCCGGTGCAGATCTCCTGCAGGTACACCACTCCTGCTAAACCGTGATACAAACTTCAAAAATGGAGACCGCACACAAAAGGCTTCAGCAACAAGCTGTATTCAAAGCATGTAAAGGCACAAACACAACATGTTTCGGGCGGAGCCCTTCCTCAGGTGTGCCACACCCAACACCTGTGACACCTAAATACCCCCCCACAGGAAGTCATGTGACAATCACATGACCACAACCACATATAACAGTGAAATACATCAAATGTCCATCAGGGGAACTACACATATGGTGTCTACCCCAGATACAAAAACTGAGGATTAGGACACCCAAATATAGTAGGCTTATACATTGATTCATATACATAATAGAGATATAATGTAACTGGTCTATCATAATTTAACGATACCAATCTTGAAAAAGTCCTGTTATAACGTTCTGCGCAATCCATTTCAGCCTAGGAGAGAAAGACATCATAAAGAACACTTCAAAGAAAACATTTCAGACTCAAATTTTCATTTAAACCTTTCGGGCATACACAATCAAATTTTCTTATCCATTTAGCCTCACACTGCAACAGTAGTTTCTTCCTATTACCACCTCTTGGAAGCTTTGGCACATCCTCAATCACAAACCACCGTACTTGGCTCGCCCCATGGCGAGATTGTAGGAAGTGCCTAGTAACAGAGGTTTCATATTCTTTTTTGCCTAAAGCAAAATTTGATATATCCCTCTTATGCTCTTGTATCCGTTCCTTCACAGGTCTCTCCGTCTTACCAATGTATACATACCCACAAGGGCACTTGAGCCCGTAAACAACATACGAGCTCAAGCATGTAAATCTGCCTCTGATGGGCATGCTAACACCAGTGGAAGGATGGGAGACACTGTTGCCCTTGACAATGGCCCCACAACAATTACAACCTAGGCAAGGAAACGTGCCTTTCCTGGCACTAGGGGTCATTTCTTTCTTCTTGATGAGAACATCTGATTTACACACCCAATCTTTTATCGTTTTACCCCTACGATAGTTACATCAAGATAGTATTTCTGATCGATTGCCCTTTGTGTGCAATTATGGCCATCTGTCTGGACGAATTCGTTCAATAATGCGAAAATTTTGGCCTATCCTAGAACAGGACAAAGCATTTGGAAAATTGTTCACTGAACCTCCTGTGTTTGCCTATCGTAGGGGTAAAACGATAAAAGATTGGGTGTGTAAATCAGATGTTCTCATCAAGAAGAAAGAAATGACCCCTAGTGCCAGGAAAGGCACGTTTCCTTGCCTAGGTTGTAATTGTTGTGGGGCCATTGTCAAGGGCAACAGTGTCTCCCATCCTTCCACTGGTGTTAGCATGCCCATCAGAGGCAGATTTACATGCTTGAGCTTGTATGTTGTTTACGGGCTCAAGTGCCCTTGTGGGTATGTATACATTGGTAAGACGGAGAGACCTGTGAAGGAACGGATACAAGAGCATAAGAGGGATATATCAAATTTTGCTTTAGGCAAAAAAGAATATGAAACCTCTGTTTCTAGGCACTTCCTACAATCTCGCCATGGGGCGAGCCAAGTACGGTGGTTTGTGATTGAGGATGTGCCAAAGCTTCCAAGAGGTGGTAATAGGAAGAAACTACTGTTGCAGTGTGAGGCTAAATGGATAAGAAAATTTGATTGTGTATGCCCGAAAGGTTTAAATGAAAATTTGAGTCTGAAATGTTTTCTTTGAAGTGTTCTTTATGATGTCTTTCTCTCCTAGGCTGAAATGGATTGCGCAGAACGTTATAACAGGACTTTTTCAAGATTGGTATCGTTAAATTATGATAGACCAGTTACATTATATCTCTATTATGTATATGAATCAATGTATAAGCCTACTATATTTGGGTGTCCTAATCCTCAGTTTTTGTATCTGGGGTAGACACCATATGTGTAGTTCCCCTGATGGACATTTGATGTATTTCACTGTTATATGTGGTTGTGGTCATGTGATTGTCACATGACTTCCTGTGGGGGGGTATTTAGGTGTCACAGGTGTTGGGTGTGGCACACCTGAGGAAGGGCTCCGCCCGAAACATGTTGTGTTTGTGCCTTTACATGCTTTGAATACAGCTTGTTGCTGAAGCCTTTTGTGTGCGGTCTCCATTTTTGAAGTTTGATGCCACCTTGGCAGGTGGCATTTTTCCAAGGAGCTGCGACCACTGAAGCAACATCACAAGGCCGAGTGGGGGCGGTACTTCCTCACATGCTACTTAGACGACTAATCGCACTTGAGATAATACACCAGATTGGGCTCCCAGTGTCTTCCCACTCCCTTTCATTATCCTCCCAGTAAACTATCGATATAAACAACTTCTTTTTTTTAATACTGTATGCTAGGGCACGCATTACCGCAAGTAATGGGAGACATTTCTTTCTTTACACAGATCTGCCTTTCTTCTGTAAAATCCTCCCAACATTTTCACATACAGAATCTGACGGCCCTGACAGGACTCAACCATTTTCCTGCACAGGGGGTTGATATTAGCTCCTCAGTGTATACTCTAGCAATCACCTTGCTGAAATAATCTTGTACAGGTGTTAGTAAAGGGTTAAGTTTCCAGCAATGTGTGTTTATTGTCTTCACTTCTATGACTGCTCACAAAGGCTTTATCAGTATGTCTTTATTAGTGTGTCTCCCCCTCCCAGCAGAGCACCAGAGCCTTGGATGTTACAGGACAGTGAGGACATGCTGCAGAGCCAGGTTGTAACAAGCAGTCAGTCAGCAGTGGTGTATATACATATCTCCCTGACTGCCAGTCTTATTATAGCAATTTTTACAGCAATAGGTGACCTGTTGCAAATCCTCTATGTGAGGGGGGCACAGGGAAAGAGATCTGAGAGCTTGTCAGTAATATCCATTTCACTTTGCTCCAAGCCTTTATTCCTTTTCCAAACAAATGTATGAAAATGGTGATTATTAGGGCATAAAATCCAGCATTGATAGCAACCCCCTGTGTCCGAAATGGTTCAGTCACACTGAAAAAGGGTAATGCCTTTGTGAGCTGTGTGAGGAGTGAAGGATAATTTGAAAGTAGATAGGGAAGAAATAAATTGCTCTTAGTACTAGTGGTAATGCGCACCCTAATATACAGTAAATAAAAAAGTTGTTTTTATCGACAGTTGTACTTTAACAAGATTCTTGTGAACCCAGCAATCACGTTCACTATGAGGTCAGCTTAGGTGAGAACAAGGAAATGCACAGGGGTGGCAAACAGATGTTTGCTGGGCTGGAAAATTATCGGGCTGGAAACTCCTTCTCTTTGTCAACAATGCACCCTTTTCCTCATCCACCAATCCTAAGGCTCCATCCCCACTGTGACAAGAAAAGGGTGACCTTTTCCGCAATGCAAAAAAACCCCCAGATAAATGGACATGTTGAAGAATCTTTTGTTAACTATAGGAATTGTCCCTACCTGCCAATACTTGTACGTTGCAAACAGATCTGCTGCCTTCTTTCCGATGAGTGGAATGGAGGGGTAGGCACTAATTTCCAGAAATTGTGTACCAGCAGAAGCTGAAGGAAACAAGAAAAAACAATCTGTTTTCACCAGATGTTTCTAACGTACAAGAGGAACTTCCTGTGGTCAGGGGTGATTGCCATCTTGGCCATTTTCCATTTGTGTGTAGGCAACAGGTAATGACTGATGTCCACTATGTAGCACTCTAGGTTGGAGGACTTAATCATCTCTCCCTGCACTGTATGGCAAAGCAGATCGCTGTCACAAAAATATTGTGTAGTGTTTCTAGCTGCCCCAGAAACAAGAAGCAAAAGAATGTAATTATGCAACCAATAGTGAAGGGCTGTTTTTTGCGGCTATACCAGCAGGTGCCAGTGTTGTAACACCATTTCATCTGGTGCCTTTTCATTTAAATCCCTGGTTTCACTGACAATCTACTCTATTCATAGTTTTTTGAATTGCAAGGGCACTTTTGTAATTTACCTCTTCACCTGCTTTTTTGGGCTACAATTCAATACAGGCTTCTCCTTTTTTTATGCCAAATTAAGGAAACCTCAGTTACAAACATCAGATTTGGGGTTTGTGAACGTTGAATCTGAACTTCCGCAAAAAGTTCGGATTTGCGCGAACCAGGCGAACCTCCATAGACTTCAATGAGCAGTTTCACAAACTACAAAGACTGTTTCTGGCCACACAAGTGATGGAAAACTAGTTTGAAAGGCTCTAACATCTGGACAGAGGCATGGTGAAGGGGGATCCATGTCAAACGTCCCACCAAAAATTACAGAGTTGATGCAGAGTCAGGTTGTAATACCTAAAGAGCAGAAATCACGGTACATTCCCACATTTGAGGAAACAGGCTGCTTTAAAATGTCCAGAGTGGTAAGGTAAGGGTTATGCCCGCTTCACATTGACAGACCAAATGCTTTGTTTACCGAGATTGAGCGCTAACAGGTCTGTAAGGCCCTTAGGTGTGTGGGTGCTGCATGTGCAATCAACTGAGGCAGACTGGCTCAGTGCACAGCTGCATTTTTATTTTTTTCTTGGGCTTATTTGTGAAACTTATTGATAAAAAAATTATTTTGAAAGTTATTTATGTATATATTTGTTATTTGTAACAAATTAAAAAATACAAATGTATTTAAAAAAAAATTACAAGGTAATATTTAAATCATTTCAATGATAATTTACAAAGAATGTTAAGGCAGCAGATGTCAGGCTTTCAGCAGGCCTGCCTGCCATTTGTGGTGGGGGTGATGTGGTGGTGTCAACCAACTCCAATGCAGAGTCAAGCAGTGGAGGCTTGCTGCCAGTTGCCATTGGTGTTCAGTGGCTGGCAGCAGGCCTGCCTGCCTGCCTGCCATTCGTGGTTGTTGTACCACTAATTCCACTGCAGAGCCATGCAGTGAAGGATTGGAAGCAATAAAATGCTGGCTACCTAAACGTCCATCATGGTGTCTGAAGAACCAAGAATGAGAAAGGAGGGTGGTATGCGTGAACTGGCACCCTCTTTTTTTAGTTTACCTTGTTTGACATTTATTATTATTATTTATAAAGTTATTTTTGAAACATTTACAAATACATACATATATAACCTATTTGTGTTTTTGACAGTTTAAAATTGAAAATTACTTTAACTTTACTTTACTTTTACAATGTTTTTTTCCCTGAAATGTTAAGACAGCAGGTGTCGGCCAGGCTGGCAGCAGGCCTGCCGTCCGTCCATTCCTGGTGGTGGTGCCACGAATTCCACTGCAGTGCAGAGCCACACAGTGGAGACTTGCAAGCAATAAAATGCAGGCTAACTGAAACTCCATCAGGTGTTTGAAAAACCAAGAATGAGACGGGAGAGTGGTGGTGGTGACTGGTGAGCGCCGTGAACTGGCAGACAAGGGAAAACTATCGTACAGCAGTCATATGGCTGCCAATTCAGACTCTAGATTAAGGCAGGGTTTACACTTATTGTTGCTAAAAACTATTTTTCTTGCATTAAAATTTCATTAGATGTGCGGTGAATGCATTTTTGCATATTCCCAATTGAAAATGAATAAGTGTGAACCCTGCCTTAACCCTACCTAAGCTATTGTCAGCAATGAACTGATGGTTTATGAAGCACACATTAATTAATGAGTGTGGTTGGAGGCCACAATATTGTGTAATGTTTGTGTAATTTCACTTTAACGCTGTTCCAGTTTAAAAACAAAGAAATGCTGTCTTGCTTTTC
Source organism: Hyperolius riggenbachi (assembly GCF_040937935.1). Lineage (NCBI taxonomy): Eukaryota > Metazoa > Chordata > Amphibia > Anura > Hyperoliidae > Hyperolius > Hyperolius riggenbachi. The sequence continues at coordinate 132,554,536 of NC_090652.1, read as the reverse complement.
AGTGGACTAACCGTGTATAAGCTGATTCCCCCCTGCGCTGTTGTGAAACCTTTCCATATGTCTTACTGTGTATGTTTACTTACTACACAGTACTAAGCAATGACTATTAAACGGAAGTAATTACTGATATGCTTCTTAAAACCAGTGCGTCATTGCAAAATTACAGATTACTAAAGCAGACTAATGGCTGGGTACAGAGCACTTTAGTCTATGGTGCTCTGGCATTATTGATCAAGTAATTGAAGACCTCAAGCATCAGCACTCATTAAGTCTAAGGTATATGAATCATTTTTAATGACATTTCTTTCCTTACCTCTGCATAGCATGTGTCTTGATTTCAATGGATGATTTGCTACATAGGCAAGCTGTTAGTGGATTTCAACCAGTTTCCAACCATATGCTTTCCCCAAGAAAATGTAAGCATGGGGCCTGCTAACGGATCTCATGGAGATAAGTGTAGTCTTTGCTATGTGAGCATTCGGCTTGGCAAACACCTGTACAAAATAAGTAATTAAGATATAAAATGCTGTTGAATTTGCTATTTTTTGTTTGTTTGCAGTCTATTATTTTTTTCACATGTATGCTCCACAAACAAGTGTAAAATCAATACATTGTGTAGGCTATATTGTTGTGTAAATTAGTCAATCAATTGTAAATACAGGTGAAACTCCAAAAAGTTGAATATTGTGCAAACGTTCAATTATTTCAGTAATTCAACTTAAAAGGTGAAACTTATATTATTATTATTATTTAGTACTTATATTATTATTATTATTAATATTTAGTATTTATATAGCACTGACATCTTCAGCAGCGATGTACAGAGTATATTGTTTTGTCGCTTAACTGTCCCTCATAGGGGCTCACAATCTAATCCCTACCATAGTCATATGTCTATGTATGTATTGTGTAGTATATGTATTGTAGCATAGGACTGATTAAGTGGGAAGCCAATTATATTATCTGTATGTTTTTGGGATGTGGGAGGAAACCTGAGTGCCCAGAGTAAACCTACACAGACATGGGGAGAACATGCAAACTCCTTTCAGATAGTGACCTGGCTGGTTATGTAATCGGGAATTCAGTGCTGCAAGGCGAGAGTGCCATTCACTACGCCACCGTGCTGCCCATGGAACCCTTTGCAGGTGTTTTGGATTGATTAGCTGATTAGAGTCTGACGCTTTGAGCCCAGAATATTGAACATTTTTCCTAATATTCTAATGGTCTGAGATTTAGATTTTTGGGTTCTCATAAGCTGTAAACCATAATCATCAAAATTATAACAAATAAAGGATTGAAATATCTCGCTTTGCATCTGATGAGTCAATTTCATATATTAATTTCACCTTTGAAGTTGAATTACTGAAATGACTGAACTGAAAATGTGTGGAGATAATAGCAGTGTGTACACAGGAACAATTGGAAAGAAAAAAACTCCCAACAAAGCTTATGAACTAAAGGGACTTGAGCACCATTAATTAATAATAATTAAAAGAAACCCCCTCTAAGGGAGGTTCATAAATTATTTGTGTTTTAAGGGGCAATGGGCATTTAATTACCTACGGGGGCTGCTCCCTTGCCCCTGTCTATACAGTATGCTGTATGTAGCAGTTCAAAGCAGCAGTTGTGATGTCACACATCCCCGGACACCACAATTTAAGCAAGTTGGGACATGTCGTCCATCTGCTGATTTGAACTGCTTTATGTGCAGCACAGGGACAGAGAAGATGAAAACCAGCATATACTGCAGACAGGAAGCTAGGGGCAGACCACTGGAAGGACATAGGCAAACGTGGGGGGGGGGGGGGATGTGTACAGAGCATGGAGCAGCTCTGGAGAAATGAACAGAACCAGGTATGAGCACAGCCCTGTGCCGTGTGAATGGTTCACTTTCCCCTTCATTAGCAATGTCGGCTGTCCTCATTATTATCTGTATCCAAACCTGTTGTTGATTGGGAGCAGATTGGACATTTAGAAAATAATTGTCAGATCCTGTCAGTCAGATGGGAAATTGCATTATGTGTACCCAGCATGATGTCCTACCATATTATTATACTGTATTGTGCATGGCTGAGAGAGGCCTTTCAGGAATACCCCAGTTTAAAATTCGGGGTTTGCCCCTGATGGGGGAAACCTTAGAACAGTAATTGGGCATTGCCTTCTGTTATTGCAAAAGCAAAGATCTTCATGTATGCAATACAGTTGTAAGTTAAAAAAAAAGTCACTTCACTCTGGCCACTTTGATCCGGTAGACCTAAATCTTCTTTACATAAAGTGAGTTTTTCTGTTATTAGAGTAAAAGTTCTAAAAGTATAGTTGTGCCCTTCGGATTTAATCCTGATTTCATCACCCAGCAAACACCTTATCCTACCATGAACTCTAAACAGTGATTACACGTGTCACGTATAGTCACCTTGAGGTTTGTAACTACTCAACCAATCCGCTTTCTTAATTGACCTGTACTCACTTGAAATTAATTAATTTCCCAATGTCATGGCTTTCCTAAAAGCAATCAGAAGTTTAATAATGCATAAAGGTTTCAGCCAAGGATCACTCCCCAGCATAGACCAGTTGTTATTTAAAATGGCCTTGATCCTTTCAGACACTGGAGGAAAAGCAAGCAAAAAGGTAAAATTCTCATCCTTTGATCTTTCCTGATCTAGGGCACAAGTCCTCCAAAAGGCATATTTCATTTATTTGGTGGATTTGCCTCTTTCCCTTAATCCAACCCTAATTACCTACTCTAGTCTAGTTAAGAAAGAAGTCTCATCCAGAGATATTTTGTTTAGGCCTTAAAATCTGTGGTGAAGTGTTACACTACCGCTTCACATGATGACACTACTGCTTCACATGATGACAATACTGCAGCCTAAAAATCAACAGGCCTGCCATGCAACTGGTATTGTTTAAAATAAAATAAATATTGACGCTTCCATATACCTCTTGCTTCAGGTTCCCTTTAAAGGAAAATTAAAGTGAGAAGAATGTGGAGGCTGCCATATTTATTTCCTTTTAAACAATATCAGCTGCCTGGCAGTCCTGCTGATCTATTTGGCTGTAGTAGTGTCTGAATCACATCAGAAACACGCATGCATCTTAGTCTTGTCAGTCCTGAAAATAATGTCAGAAACAACTGAGCTGCACATGCTTGTTCAGGGTTTAATGCTAAAAGTATTAGAGGCAGAGTATACGCAGGATAGCCAGGCAACTGGTATTGCTTTAAAATAAATAAATGTGGCAGCCTCCATATTCCCTTCACTTTAGTTGCCCTTTAAGCAAATTGAAAGTTGAAACATCACTGCCTAGTGGAATTCTTTTTTCTTATTATATGGGCTCACAAAAACAATAGAATATATGCACCAAGACACTGCGCTCAAACAATGGCTCATAAGTAATAAAATAATGTGTGTCTAGTCACCCCCCCCACATACAATGATGATGGTTTAGCTATTCGTATGTGGGGGAGGGGACAGAATCGGGTAGATCTCTTGTACTTAGATGGCGAGATTGAGGGGGATGGGAACTCACTCATTGTAATTGTGTGTCAAGAGCATGTTCTTGCATTTAGGAAGGGGCTAGATGAATATGGAGTGTGCAGTTTCTAAAGATCCCTTTGTTTGAAAAGGGGAGTTTGTAAATCAACATGTGAAGTAATTTTGTCATTCTCTGTAGTACTGTTATTTGTTTACTTTATGATATTGCTGTGCAATTACGCATCGTAATCATAATGCAACATTTCTGAGAAAATTGTAATTCATTTCCTATGTAATAGTAATATTTAATAATTTTGCGTACATTTTCGTGAAATTTTGTATGATTTTGTGCCGACTTTAGAGGTTAATGGCAAAGCCCCCATACATACTATTGCAACCAAATTGCTACATATGTTAAGCACAATAGTGGGTAAAAGTCAAAAAAATAATTTTTCAAAAAGACTCTGTAGTTTTTGAGAAAATCGATTTTAAAAATGCAAAGAAAAATGGTTTTTAAACGGTCATTTTTCTGATTTTAAAAACCATTTTTTCTTTACATTTTTAAAGTTGATTTTCTCAAAAACTACAAGGTCTTTTTGAAAAATTATTTTTCTGACTTGTACCCACTATTCTCCTTAACATGTGTAGCAATTGTGGTATAAATAGAATGTACAGGGGGTTTGCTATTCACTGCCAAAGTCAGCACAACATTATGCGAAAATAATGCAACATTTTAGGTGAAATTACGAAAGACTAAATGAAATAAATTGAATTTACAAATTGTAATTACGTAAAGGCGTAATTGCAAAAATGTACACAAAATTTAGCGTAATCGTAATTAGCTGATTACGATCATCACTGATGCAGGCTATGTATTGGGCATCTGTATGAGGCTGAATCCATATGTAGCATTTGTACAGTCACAGCTGTGGCTTTAGCGCAGGCAATGCTGGCTTCCTTGTGAGCCTTTTAGGCTTAGACACAGGCGCAGTATGAGGCCTATTTAAGGCATCACGAGCTGTGGCTTCGTAGCCCCTGAGGAGTTGCCATAGCAACACAATGTTGGGCGGATATACGGCATGACTTCAGCGTGTGGTGCGGGTCGGATGCGGCTGGGTTTACACACGTGGGTGGTTTTGATTTTAATGCCGGTGGGAGGTCACATTACCATCTAGCGGGGCAGACAGTGCAGTAAACAGGGATGCGCTGCTGACAGCTAAGTACAGACCTTCCCATAGCATTCCTTTATACGCTCTTGTAGCGTCAATGCTTGTGTATGGGATAAGTGATTATGCTGGCTTTTTAATATATTCTGCAAAAAATACTTTTAATAAAGGAGTTAGCTTTTACGCAATGAGGAGTCTTTCTCCTATATTAACAGCTTCAGCTATACCGGAGGTGGATTGCCAGTGAGGCCGTGGGGTGGCCAATACCCCAGACACGGGAATGGACCCTGCAGGCCACAGCATCCGGTGAGTTCCCACCTGAAGGGGGGTTCTTTTACTTTGTCTTATGCTGATTTAAAGAACTCCTATCAAGCACTTGCACAAGCATTAGTTGAAGCAGTTCTGTTTTGAAGAAGTTATTCTATGGGTTATTTTTTTCTCCAGTGATGTGTATTTTTAGCTTCAAAATACCTTTTCAGCATCTAGCAAGGGAAAAAACTGCAAAAATGTAGGTAAGAAAATAAATACCAAACATCAGTTAAAGTAGAGCAAGTTAGGGTGAGTCCTTTTGAGGGCTCTTTGGTTGAGTCCTAAAAGATATATTATTGATAAGGAATGAAAGCATCTTGTGAGAACACAAGAAAAAAGTTTATTGAATGATGGGCAGTGCCACAAAGATGTAATATAAAATGACGCCAAAAGTTTAATAGAAATAATATTTTAAATTAGTTTAGACCTGATATCTACCCATCAAAATCAAACAAAAGAAAACATTCCCTCAAAATAAAACACAAAAACCAGACCAAGTATACATTTCTAATTAATTGGAAAACATAAAATCAAAAGACTATATACAAGTTACATACAAAAATTGCATCACAGCCTCGTCATCTGTTTCTATATAATAATAGATACCACTGCTTTTGCCTGTATGCAACTCCATACTGCTATCTGTCCCTCTCTTAAAAGGAACCTAAACTGAGAAAGATATGGATTTTTCCTTTTAAATTAATACCAGTTGCCTGACTCTCCTGCTGATTCTGTGTCTCTAATACTTTTAGCCACAGCCCCTCAACAAGCATGCAGATCAGGTGCTCTGACTGAAGTCAGACTGGATTAGTGCATGCTTGTTTTAGGTGTGTGATTCAGCTACTATAGCAGCCAAAGAGCTCAGCAGGACTGACAAGAAACTGGTATTGTTTAAAAGGAAACATCCAATTCCCTCTCAGTTAATGTTCCCTTTAAATTCTTTCCTATCTAAAGGTCACAAGTACTAAATCCACTAAGAGAAAGTGAAATTACTTTTAATTTACTTATATAGCTAGAAGACTAATGAATAGATGATTTCTGGGGCTAACCCTGGACACTCACATAGCCTGTAATGACCTGCAATGACTTAAATGAACAGATAATGGGATATTTCTACATTAAATGCATGGTTTTATAAAAATATACCTCTGGTTAACATTGGGTTGCTTTTTCTATTTTTTTAAATATTGTTTTACGATAAATTTAATTTTGCTTTCCTGGCATATCAATTGTAAGTGGTTACTTTTTCTTGTTGAATGATTTCTTTTCTATGTCAACAAGAGATTTTTCCCTCAGTGCTGCTTGTTATCTGATGTCAATGTTTATGTGGACACCTGAGTCTGTACGTTGAGTTACAGCAGCTCTTTCCGAGGTGCTGAACAAAGGGGAAAGTGCATGAGGCCTCCCAGGCAGAGGCATGATGTTTCCCAGCCTTCATCCTCACTTGGTTTTTCATCTTCTTCTTCACCTGGTTCTTCTTCGTCGTCTTCTTCTTCTTCATCATCATCATCTGGTTCTTCCTCTTCATCATAATCTGGTTCTTCTTCTTCTTCTTTTTCTCTTATCTGGTCATCTGGTTCTTCTTCTTCTTCTTCTTCATCATCGGGTTCTTCTTCACCTGGTTCTTCTTCTTCACCTGGTTCTTCTTCTTCACCTGGTTCTTCTTCTTCTTCCCCTGGTTCTTCTTCTTCTTCCCCTGTTTCTTCTTCTTCTTCCCCTGGTTTGTCTTCTTCTTCTTCACCTGGTTATTCTTCTTCTTCTTCACCTGGTTATTCTTCTTCTTCTTCACCTGGTTATTCTTCTTCTTATTGTTCTTCTTCACCACCATCTTTTTTTTTTGTGTTCATATTCTTCCTCTTGTACCCAACTTAATGTTTTTTCCTTTACAGAACTCAACTGTTGTAAAATGTTTTAATCAACAGCATAAATAGCTAGTGGCGCATGGCAGCAGTGCATAATTCTGTGGACCCTGGTGGTGGGAAAACAGACTTTATACTAAATGGATCAAATTTTTGAACACATTAGTTCCATATGGTATGAATTTGGACTACAGTCCTTGAAAATTATTCTGTGATGGTCCTGTTCACTGCCATTTATTTTTTCTTCTACATCTTAGGTCCATGGCTTACCTGTGGGTGAAGGCCCACCTTTTGGTGTCTAATTTCATTCATTGTCTTGGGTGGGAAGTATCATATACTCTCTCTTTATATTCTACTCATTATACTATGCCTCTTATCTTTTGAAGGGTTTAATATTGATTGTTTTCATGATAGTTGACCATTTTGGGAGAAGTCGGATACAATTGGGTTCTATACATAGTTTTCCATTTTAGATATGCAAGCGTATTTTTGTAAGCAATCATGCGTATTAGTTGGTAGCCTATGCGTATGGGTATGTGTTCCATGCGTATTTTTGTATGTGTCCCATGTATTTTTGTATTAGTATGCATCCCATACGTATTTCTGTAGTATGTGTTACATGCGTATTTTTGTATTGGTCATGCATATTTTTTTACGTATTGTTACGCATTACGTCATTTCCGCCCAGCATGCTTTGTGGCCGGATTTCTGGTATTGTGACCCCCTTTGATCTGTTTTTTTCTTATTTGGTCATGTTTGGTGGTGATTGGCTCTTGAAATTTTGGGCCTAGCCCCTTTGGGTGGAGTTATGGGTATTTAAACCCATAAGCAGTTCATCTCAGTTGCCATTCCTCTCCAGCTCCTGCCTTGTGCGGTTCCTGTGTCTGAAAATTGGATGAGTAAGTAGTAACTTGTTGTTGCTTAGATAGCTGCTGTATTATAAATATAGATAGACTTGTGGAATTGTTTCTAGCCCATGATTTGTATTTAGTTTTATAGCCATCACAATATTTCCCCTTTTTATGGCATAGTTATTTCTTTTTATGGCATAGTAATTTTGGATGTTTCCTGTTCCATTGTTAAGGTATTAACGTTTGTAGTAATCTCCATGGTCATTGTTTGGTATTTATGTGATCCGGTTGCTGGTCTTTGTGTATCAGTTTAGTGATAGAGTATATTTATATTTATAATTCTATAGGTGGTTATACCTAGATTGATGTTGTCCAGATGTTTATTAAGAACATGTGTTAACTATACAGGTACCTGTTTGATTTCTTTGGAGTTTACTATTTAATTGGTGGTTTTTGCTATCTGTTCCTGGCATTTTCTCTTTGGGTCCTATCACTATAACAGTATGGCTCCATTGATCTTTCACTATGTCGGTGTTCTTTATTACTGTTTTTACTCATATTCACTTCCTAATTCTGTTCACCAACCAGTATGTTTCACTTTTCAGTTGTATTTCATTACCATATGGTTTTAATGTCTTTATATTTATTGTTTTTAGATTTGTCTCTATTTGTGGAGGCCTGATGAAGGGTCTATCCCGAAACAAGTCGACGTTGTTGCCTCAATTTGCACAACTGCACTAATCTTGATGTTAACAACTGAAGCATTTTTGCCATTCTCTGCTATGGAAAATGTTCCCTGACGGATACTTTTTATAAATATTTTTGCACAAGTGTTGTCTTCAATAAAAAGATTTTGTATTTTTGCATATAAACTCTTCAAGTTTCTTCAGTTTTTTTTGCTACACATCTCCTTTTTATTAGTATAAAGTCTATGTAGGTGTTGTGGCACACCTGAGAGGATATAATCATCACTTCTTTTGTTTCCCTGTATATGGAATAAGGTGGGAAAACAGACAGCAAGAGGTTAAATGCAGCAGCAGGAGGAGGAGTGACGTGTGGCAGCAGGCAATGTAACGGGCCATGGCAGTTAGCGTTGGTACCACAGCTGTAATAATAAACACCATACAGCAGGAGCTTACGGACAGCAGTCATGAAGCCCACATTGCGTCCAATACACAGCTGGGACAGCACAGTTTTCAACCCAGACACCTCAGAAATATATATTTTTTTTACAACAAAATGTAGCTATTGTAGTGGCATAATAGCTAGTGGCGCATGGCAGCAGCGAATAATTCTGTGGACCCTGGTGGTGGGAACACAGACAGCAGGACATTAAATACAGCAGCAGGAGGAGGAAGAGGAGGAGTGACGTGTTGCAGCAGGCAATATAACGGGCCATGGTACCTAGCGGTGGTACCACGGCTGTAAATAAACACCAACTGCAGAAGGTTTCGGACAGCAGTCGTGAAGCCCACATTGTGTCAAATACACAACTGGGACAGCACAGTTTTCTACCCAGACACCTCAGAATTTTTTTTACAACAAAATGTATCTATTGTAGTGGCGTAATAGCTAGTGGCGCATGGCAGCAGCACATAATTCTGTGGACCCTGGCAGTGGGAACACAGACAGCAGGAGGTTAAATACAGCAGCAGGAGGAGGAGGAGTGACGTGTGGCAACAGGCAATGTAATGGGCCATGGCACCTAGCGTTGGTACCACGGCTGTAAATAAATACCAACTGCAGGAGGTTCCAGACAGCAGTCGTGAAGCCCACATTGTGTCCAATACACAGCTGGGACAGCACAGTTTTCAACCCAGACACCTCAGATTTTTTTTTACAACAAAATGTATCTATTGTAATGGCGTAATAGCTAGTGGCGCATGGCAGCAGTGCATAATTCTGTGGACCCTGGCGGTGGGAACACAGACAGCAGGAGGTTAAATACAGCAGCAGGAGGAGGAGGAGTGATGTGTGGCAACAGGCAATGTAACGGGCGCTGGCACCTAGTGTTGGTACCACGGCTGTAAATAAATAGCAACTGCAGGAGGTTCCGGACAGCAGTCGTGAAGCCCACATTGTGTCCAATACACAACTGGGACAGCACAGTTTTCAACCCAGACACCTCAGAATTTTTTTTGACCAAAAAATGTAGCTATTGTAGTGACGTAATAGCTAGTGGCACATAGCAGCAGTGCAGAATTCTGTAGACCCTGGCAGTGGGAACACAGACAGCAAGAGGTTAAATGCAGCAGCAGGAGGAGGAGTGACGTGTGGCAGCAGGCAATGTAACGGGCCATGGCAGTTAGCGTTGGTACCACAGCTGTAATAATAAACACCATACAGCAGGAGCTTACGGACAGCAGTCATGAAGCCCACATTGCGTCCAATACACAGCTGGGACAGCACAGTTTTCAACCCAGACACCTCAGAAATATATATTTTTTTTACAACAAAATGTAGCTATTGTAGTGGCATAATAGCTAGTGGCGCATGGCAGCAGCGAATAATTCTGTGGACCCTGGTGGTGGGAACACAGACAGCAGGACATTAAATACAGCAGCAGGAGGAGGAAGAGGAGGAGTGACGTGTTGCAGCAGGCAATATAACGGGCCATGGTACCTAGCGGTGGTACCACGGCTGTAAATAAACACCAACTGCAGAAGGTTTCGGACAGCAGTCGTGAAGCCCACATTGTGTCAAATACACAACTGGGACAGCACAGTTTTCTACCCAGACACCTCAGAATTTTTTTTACAACAAAATGTATCTATTGTAGTGGCGTAATAGCTAGTGGCGCATGGCAGCAGCACATAATTCTGTGGACCCTGGCAGTGGGAACACAGACAGCAGGAGGTTAAATACAGCAGCAGGAGGAGGAGGAGTGACGTGTGGCAACAGGCAATGTAATGGGCCATGGCACCTAGCGTTGGTACCACGGCTGTAAATAAATACCAACTGCAGGAGGTTCCAGACAGCAGTCGTGAAGCCCACATTGTGTCCAATACACAGCTGGGACAGCACAGTTTTCAACCCAGACACCTCAGATTTTTTTTTACAACAAAATGTATCTATTGTAATGGCGTAATAGCTAGTGGCGCATGGCAGCAGTGCATAATTCTGTGGACCCTGGCGGTGGGAACACAGACAGCAGGAGGTTAAATACAGCAGCAGGAGGAGGAGGAGTGATGTGTGGCAACAGGCAATGTAACGGGCGCTGGCACCTAGTGTTGGTACCACGGCTGTAAATAAATAGCAACTGCAGGAGGTTCCGGACAGCAGTCGTGAAGCCCACATTGTGTCCAATACACAACTGGGACAGCACAGTTTTCAACCCAGACACCTCAGAATTTTTTTTGACCAAAAAATGTAGCTATTGTAGTGACGTAATAGCTAGTGGCACATAGCAGCAGTGCAGAATTCTGTAGACCCTGGCAGTGGGAACACAGACAGCAGGAGGTTAAATACAGCAGCAGGAGGAGAAGGAGTGCCGTGTGGCAGCACTGCAGGCAATGTAACAGGCCATGGCACCTAGCGTTGGTACCACGGCTGTAATAATAAACACCATACAGCAGGAGGTTCCGGACAGCAGTCGTGAAGCCCACATTGTTTCAATACACAACTGGGACAGCACAGTTTTCAACCCAGACACCTCAGAATTTTTTTTTTTACAACAAAATGTAGCTATTGTAGTGGCGTTATAGCTAGTGGCGCATGGCAGCGCATAATTCTGTGGATCCTGGCGGTGGGAACTCCAACAGCAGGAGGTTAAATACAGCAGCAGCAGGAGGAGGAGGAGGAGGAGGAGTGACGTGTGGCAGCAGGCAATGTAACGGGCCATGGCACCTAGCTTTGGTACCACGGCTGTAAATAAACACCAACAGCAGGAGGTTTCTGACAGCAGTCGGGAAGCCCACATTGTGTCCAATACACAACTGGGACAGCACAGTTTTCAACCCAGTCATCTCAGAATTTTTTTTTTTACAACAAAATGTAGCTATTGTAGTGGCGTAATAGTTAGTGGCGCATGGCAGCAGCGCATAATTTTGTGGACCCTGGTGGTGGGAACACAGACAGCAGGAGGTTAAATACAGCAGCAGCAGGAGGAGGAGGAGGAGGAGGAGTGACTTGTGGCAGCAGGCAATGTAACGGGCCATGGCACCTAGTGTTGGTACCACGGCTTTAAATAAACACCAACTGCAGGAGGTTCTTGACAGCATTCGTGAAGCCCACATTGTGTCCAATACACAACTGGGACAGCACAGTTTTAAACCCAGACACCTCAGAATTTTTTTTTTACCAAAATATGTAGCTTTTGTAGTGGCATAATAGCTAGCGGTGCATGGCCGCAGCACATAATTCTGTGGACCCTGGTGGTTAGAACACAGACAGCAGGAGGTTAAATACAGCAGCAGCAGGAGGAGGAGGAGTGACGTGTGGCAGCAGGCAATGTAATGGGCCATGGCACCTAGCGTTGGTACCACGGCTGTAATAATAAACACCATACAGCAGGAGGTTCCGGACAGCAGTCTTGAAGCCCACATTGTGTCCAATACACAACTGGGACAGCACAGTTTTCTACCCAGACACCTCAAAAATATTTTTTTTACAACAATATTAGCTATTGTAGTGGCGTAATAGCTAGTGGCGCATGGCAGCAGCACATAATTCAGTGGACCCTGGTGGGGGGAACACAGACAGCAGGAGGTTAAATACAGCAGCAGCAGGAGGAGGAGGAGTGATGTGTGGCAGCAGGCAATGTAACGGGCCATGGCACCTAGCTTTGGTACCATGGCTGTAATAATAAACACCATACAGCAGGAGGTTCCGGACAGCTCACATTGTGTGCAATACACAACTGGGACAGCACAGTTTTCAACCCAGACACCTCAGAATTTTTTTTTGCAACAAAATGTAGCTATTGTAGTGGCGTAATAGTTAGTGGTGCATGGCAGCAGCGCATAATTCTGTGGACCCTGGCGGTGGGAACACAGACAGCAGGAGGTTAAATACAGCAGCAGGAGGAGGAGTGATGTGTGGCAGTAGGCAATGTAATGGGCCATTGTACCTAGCAGTGGTACCACAGCACCTACTGAAAAACCAGGTCAAAGTAGCAGGGGACTGAAGGTTGATGTTGTGAAAAAATAATTCCCAGGCTCCTCATGTCCTGCTCTCGACAACAACAGGTGCCTGGGACGTGCCTTCAATCCAGGCCCGGTTGATCTTCAAAAATGTGAGTCTGTCCACGGACTCTGGGGACAGATGAGAGCGCTTCTCCGTGACCATGCCACCGGCCACACTGAAGCACCTCTCGGACAGCATGCTGGAAGGGGGGCAAGACAGGACTTCCAGGGCGTACTGCGCCAGCTCATTTCAGATCTGCAAGCGCTTTGCACAGTACTCCAAGGGGTCCACAGGCACCTCGCCGATGTCAAGACCACTGAAGGACCCCATGGAGTCAGCCACCATCCGGGTCATGCGCTGGCTGTGACTTTGAGAGGAGGATGCTCTCCTCTCTCGGCTGCTCTACCATCATGTAGAGTGCCTTTGTCAAGGACAGCAGGTCTCCTGGGCGCCTGATGCTGCTACTGTGCTGGCTGGACAGGTACAGAGGGGGTGGAAGGCTGGGGGAAGGCTTCCTCCAATCGCCGTTCAAGGATCTGCTGCAACTCCCTTGTTTGCTGCTCAGTGTCTCCAGCAGGCAGGAACTGATCCACCTTCCCCTTCAGCCGTGGGTCCAGGATCATGCTGATGCAGGCGTCCTCCTGAGCTTGCATCTGCTTCACCCTGGGGTCTGTGCGCAGGCACCGCAGTAGTAACCTCAAGTTCGCTGTCCTCCTCCTCTGGCCCCTGAGACTCTTCCTCCTCTCTCCACCCTAGCACCACTGCAGCAGTGCTCCGCTGTTCCCCCTCAACAGCAACGTCCAGGACCTCCAACTCCTCCTCCTCCAACAACTCAAAATCCTGCGCAGAAGTACATTGCGCAGGTGGCTGCTCTTCCAGCTGGATCAGGGCCTCCTCTCCCACATCCAGCAGATCACCCAGGGCCCTGTCCAGCAGATAAACAATGGGCACCCACTGGCAGAGTGATGCCCATTCCTAGCTGACCAGGTTGGTTCCCTGCAGGAAGGGAGCCAACACCAAGCAGACCTGCTGCATCTGCCCACGTTGGAGAGGAGCTGGAGTTTGGTGGTGCTGGCGAGAGTGCTCTCAACGATGTGGCGGTTGACAGCCCTCCTCTGCTCAACCAGTCGCTCCAAGATCGCCAGGGTGGAATTCCAGCGAATTGGCACATTGATGACAAGGCGGTGTCGTGGCAGGACCTCACGCTGCTGCATGTCGGCCAGGTTTGCTGCGACAGCAGCTGAGCGACGGAAACTGTGCACAATTTTCTGAGCCGCTTCCAACAGATTGTCCATCCCCTGGTAGGTGCGCAGGAACTTCTGCACAACCAGGTTCAGGACGTGGGCCAAGCAGGGGACGTGGGACAAGTGTCCCCTGTTGATGGCAGCCAGGAGGTTGGCCGCATTGTCGGACTCCACTAATCCGACTCTGAGGCCTCTGGGGGTCAGCCATGTCTTCTCCTGCTCCCTCAGGTAGCGGAGCACGTTGGCTGCCATCAAACTGTTCTTCCCCAGGCTTCTCATCTCCAGCAGCGCTTGGCAATGGCAGGCCTTCACGCTGCTGTTGAGGCGGGGTCGCTTGGCGGCAGGAGTTGCTGCTTCTCCGCTGACCCCGCGTGGTGGCACCACATAGTGGACAACTGGTGCCGCTGATGCGCCTGAGGATGGACCTGCTATTTCCTTGCTGGTGCATTCCACCAGGCTGACCCAGTAGGACGTGAAGGACAGGTAGCAGTCTGTACCAAAACGGCTGCTCCATGAATCCATGGTGATGTGGATCCGCTCATTCACGGCGTGATCGAGCGAGCGACCCACGTTTGCCATAGCAAAGCGGTGCAGTGCCGGGAGTGGGATCGCCGTTCGGGAGAAGTAGTGGCAGCTTGGGATTTGCCACTCCGAGATCCTGTACTGTAGGAGTGTTCTCATGTCACTCCCCTCCTGCACAAAGGAGTATGGCAGGAGCTGGGAGCACACGGCCCGGGCAAGCAACCCGTTCAGCACCCGGATGCGCCTGTTGGTGGGAGGCAGAACCTTGGTCACACCGGGAAAAGACTCACTGAGCAGGGTCTGGCAGTATTTGCCTGCACGGGAGGATGAGGAGGCAACTGTGGAGGGAGCAGATGAGGCCACTGAGGACTGGCTGCCCGGGGGGGGGGGGGGGGGGAGAGCAGTGAGTTTCTTTGCTCCTGCTGCTGATGCTGGATGAGCAGGAGGGTGATGTTGCTGATGCTGAAGTCTGTGCTGTGGCTGTCTGGCTCTGACCATTGCCTGCGCCACTGTCCTTCAGCTTCTGAAACTCACTGTAATCCTGAAAATGTTTGGTCTCCAAGTGGGTCTACAGGCATGAGGTACCCAACTTGTTCAGATCAGGACCTCAGCTCAGGCTGGCACCGCAACTGTGGCAAATGGCACGGGTCTTGTTGTCAATGCACACAGTGAAGGTTGCCAGACTGGGGATTACAACTTGCCCTTCAAGCTTGAGGGCTGGGGAGGTTTTTTGCCTTTGGAGGGCTGTGTTTTTTCCCTTTGCTTGGAGGAGCTTTGGTGCGGGTGGTGGTAGCGGCTGAAGCAGCAGGCTGTGGCTCCTGCCTTCCACGCCCTGTACTTGCTGCCATGCTGCTGTCGCCCCTCTGTGCCAGAGACGCCTCCTCCTCCGATGACAAGCTGCCTTCACCCATCTGGGGTGGTGGCTCATAGGGACGTTCCCCCACTTCATCATCATCCCCAAACATCTCCTCTGAGCCCTTAACCAACTCCTCTGCCCCAACATCCCCTACATCAGGCCCCTCCTCCTCATGAAATTTTGTTTGTTGTGCACCAACAACAAACTCCTCCACCTCCTCCTCCTCCTCCTCCTTGCATGCCCCATCAGCTCCTCCTCAAACTGTTCCACAACATCCCTCAAAACGCTTGCAGTCCCTGGGGTGAAGAGCGAGCTCAGTGAGGGCAGGCTGGTCGCTGGGGTCGACGTGACCTGAAGCGGTGGTGGAGGCCTGCTGCGGACTGGAGTGCTGGTGGGGGCACTGGTGGCGCTGGTCTCGCTGGTGCTGGAGGTCTGGCTGGAAACAGTGGCTTGCTGCTCTGCCATCATTTCCACGACAGCCTGTGCCTGACTCTCCGCAATGGGCCAGGGGCGAAGACCCGTCTCAAAGAAGGGCGCAACACGCTGCTGCTGTGCCTCTGCTCCCTCCTCCACAACTCTGCGGTCTGTGGCTGGTGGCGGACCTGTCACAGACCTGCTGGTGCTGCCAGTGGCTGCAGCAATGGCGCTGCCTCTCCTGGTGGTGCCTTGCCCTCTACCTCTGCCAGTCATTGTGCAATAATATACAAACACAATAAGAAAAACAAAAAAAAGATATATATATATATATATATATATAAAGGGTGGGAAAGGATGTAAACTTCAATAAAGAGTCTGGGTTGGTGGTGGCTGGTGGTGAGTGACAAAAAAAGAAAGGTTTTTTTTTTTTTTTTAATAGTAGTAGTACTAACAGTAGTGTAGTCTACAGTAGTCGATAACTAACTTGTGTGACAGACAGTGACAAATAAAAGTCTGTCACACACGGATGCAATCAATAGGGTCAGGCAGATGACAGTCACAGACCACAACAGATGCTGGCCTGGCCTGTGAAGTAACTATTACACAGTAGTAGTGAAGCCTGCGGCACTAAATAAATTCACAGACTATAGCAGTACAAATTAAGTAAACTAGTACGTAGGTAACAACTAACTATAACCCCTAGTAGTAGTGTAGTTGTCGATAACTAACTCGTGTGACAAGACAGTGAGTGACAATAAAAGTCTGTCACACACAGGCGCAATCAATAGGGTCAGGCAGATGACAGTCACAGATCATAACAGATGCTGGCCTGGCCTAGTGGCCTGTGAAGTAACTATTACACAGTAGTAGTGAAGCCTGCAGCACTAAATACACTCAAACTATAGCAGTACAAATTAAGTAAACTAGTACGTAGGTAACAACTAACTATAACCCCTAGTAGAAGTGTAATAGTTGATAACTAACTTGTGTGACAGACAGTGAGTGACAATAAAAGTCTGTCACACATGGACGCAATCAATAGGGTCAGGCAGATGACACGCAGCCAGTCACAGATCACAACAGATGCTGGCCTGTACAGTAACTAACACAGTACTGAAGCTAATAAACTCACAGACTAACAGTACAAATTAACTAAACTAGTATTAGTACACAACTAACTATAATCCCTAACCTACCTAAGCTAGTAGGCTAAGGCTACCTAGGCTAGCAGGCCTAGCCTGCACACAGACCTAACACTAGCCTAGCACAGTATACAGTATATACACTACACTAGCTGACTGAACTATAACAATCAAATCACAAGCTATCTATAAATTAGTACAATAAAGGTGTTAAGAATGTGTTTAGGAGGTAAAACACTGTGTTAAACAGTTGAAAAGCACTTGCTAAGACACACAGCAGCACTGGAGATGCTCTCAGTACCACAGAGTCACAAGCAAGGACGCGCTCCCTAAAATGGCCGCTGCCTTATATAGAGGAGGGGAGGGCCAGGCTCCCCTCCTCTGATTGGTTGCTAGGGTCTCGGCTGAGGGCCTTCTGATTGGCCCAATGACATCATCCCCTGGATACCGAAGCCGAATTTGTGATCATGCATTAACACCCGTGATCACGGCCGAATTCGAGAGTGACTATTCGAGTACATTCGAATTCGAATTCGGGAGCAGTATCGCTCTTCGAATTAGAGTTCTGCAATCATGATTATCTACCCGTGATTACGGGTAAATTCAAATTCGCCATCTCTGGCGAGCAACCCTGGCCAAGACTTTACAGGGCTTACAGCAGCCCAACCAAGGTGAGGATGGCTATACACAGAGGGCTGGAAAAAGACCCAAGTAAGTATAAATCCTTTGACTGTGATTGTCTCACATACACTTTAACCATTCAACATTGTCCTAAGATCAGAAAAATATTAAGAAAAATTCTTCTAAATGTTATCATATTGTGTGGTTAACATGACTCCCAAGCATTCAATATATGTGGACACTATGTACATTGTAACAAACTTTTAAGAGGTGATAACATAATGGTGGTGATGGTTGCAATGGGTAGGAAAACATTTTGCTGTTATGGACCATGTAACACAACTGAACATCGGTGCTTGATTCCAATGTGTATTAAGAAATGAATTGGGGTTTAACTAGTGGAAACTGGGAACTGGGAAAGCAGACACTGCTTTCCAACACCTTCTTCTGGGAAAACCAAAGTATATATTTTTGTTAAAGGACAATTGAAGTGAGAGTGATAGGAGGGCTGCCATATTTCTTTCCTTTTAAACAATGCAAAATGCCTGGCTGTTATACTGATCTTCTGCCTCTCATACTTAAAGTCATAGACCCGGAACAAGCAAGACATTTGACTACATTTTCTGTATGCTTGTTTCGGGTGTGTGATTCGGGCACTATCGATGCATGAGAGATCAACAGGCTGCCAAGCAACTGGTATTGTTTAAAAGGAAATAAATATGGCATCCTTCATATCTCTCTAAGCTTAGTTGTCCTTTAGGTTAACAAAAAAAAAATCTATAAGAAAACAATAATACATACATGATTGCTCTAAATTTAGAGAGTTGAAGATTCCTAGGACAACACCAAGCAGATACATTTATCAACATCAACACAAAGTACAACAAAGTAAAGCTCACTATACCATGAAGATGCTTTGCTAGAAGACCAGCATATTGTAAAAAGGTCCATCTGTTTCCAAACAAAAAATCATTTTCCTAATCTGCATGAACACACATTTGATAAATAAAAATGACTCTTCGATGGTTTACTGGCATATATCAAACTGACATTTTCACTGCATCAAGGGAAATGTCACCTCATTCGAGCAATATTTTTTTATACTTATAAAGTTACAAATGTATTGTTGATGAAAGAACATTTATGCCTTTATAATTAGGATGCTGATGAAATATGACAGGTCAGAGTTGTGTAGCGCATTATCAACAACATATCTTGAAGAACTCAAAGACTTAAAAATAAGGATTTAGTTTAAAAGTTAAATTATAACAATGGCGTTCTACAAATAGAAACAAACCGAGAGCTACATTATACTTAAAGAGTTAAAATAAAACTTAGGGTAGACACAATTTGAAAGGTGAATATGAATGTGCTTCACCTACTGTCTAGAGACCACTCAGACCAGAACTACTGTTGTAAATCCTAATTTTATTATCGGAATTAAAGTGGACCTCCAGACTAAAAATCTACTCAGCAGCAATGAAAAGGCTTGGTGTTTCTTTAACAGTTTTACAGCATCAGAACTTAGTTTTTCTTACCCGAGCCTTATTTCAGCTGCACAGAAGCTAAGCTCCGCCCCATCATAGAAATCTGCCTGGGCATGTGTCCCCTTTGTGCAGAGCATGATGGGATTTCTGATGTTGTTGTTCTCCTTCTGCTGTTTTGGCACACATTTGTTTTTTACATTTTGGATTTGAGATTTGAAGCCTAGCTCGCGCAGCTGGGAGGGGTGATCAGGACACAGGACAGTTGGAACTGTGTCTCATGCTCCCTGTCACCTCCTTTCAACCAAAAAGATGGCTGCCCCCATGAAATCACAAACATTTGCCTGTTCTTTTAAAACAGGGTGGGTAAGAGATTATATTACCTATCTATTTTAATTAACATAACTAATGTAACTTAATGACAGAATGCTTATTTAGGCTGAAGTTCACCTTTAAGCACGCTGTTTTGTGAAAAAGTAAACATTTTTGATCATCAAACATAATTTAAAAAAAGCAGCTGATTAACCTGGACTGAAATAGGTCAATTCATGTGAATACGCTTATTTATGAAATTGTAATTTCATATTCATTAATTTGTTTATTTATTTAGCACACATCTATTTATAGCTGATACTTTTTCAACGAGTTTTACAGAGAAAACCCAACAATTCATGTGCACAATTAGTAGTTGTATGTAAAGTCTGAATTTATGGCCATTTTACAAGAGCAAATAAGAATATGGAAATTAAAATTAGCAAACGGATGAATGAATACATTTATTAAATTAAGTTTCACCTAACCCAAAACTGAACAGGCTTCACCTTCCTTGATTGCACTCTCATGGCCATTGGTATTCTGCACATGCACAGAATGCCATGGGCCTCGAGAGCACGATTGAAAAGGCGGGTGCATGTGCTGCAGCCTATAACTTATTCAGTTGCTGACTTTACAACAGCACAGCAGACTGGCCTGGGAGAACACAGGGAACAGACACGGATCAGTTCATTTCGGCGCGCGGCTCTGAGAGCCAAGCGCTGGAGCTGGGTGCCCCATAGGAGCAATGCTATGCTGCGCGGGGCACGTAGTAGTAATTCAGGGCTCCGGTGGCTGCCAGACCCCGAATTACATCGCCCTACGAGTTGCGACATCTCGGAGGGGGAATAGTATTTAACGCCACCTCGGAGTTTTGCGGCAGCAGTGAGAGCCGTCATTCGGCTCTCCCCATGCCGAACTGAGCGGCGCCGAGTTAATATGTACTCAGCAGACAGACTACATGGGGCTGGTAGACTCACTACGTAAGTAAAGATCCTCTTATTCCCCTCATCTCAGGTTTACTTTAAGAAGAATATTTGTATTTTCCTTTAGGCTAAATAAAGAAAAAAAAATACCCATACTGACATGTGCAAAATTGTTTATTGAATGGGAGTGGGGTAGAGGTGTAGCCAAGCTTCCACTCACTTCGAATACCAATCAAAAAGCCTTAGAGGGACATTGTGGTGCTGCAATTCAAACACACTCTCATTGGGTTATATGAGTGATGACGCAAACAGAGGAGGGGGGAGGGCCTGGTTTTGGTGGCAGAGTCTCCTGGGCCAAGAGGAAGAACCTGCAAGTCCCTGGTTGAACATACTTAGGTCTCATTTACATTAGACAGCAGGATGAAAAGATGCCCAGAGAATGATAAAATGAATTAAAAACAATAAAATAAATACATTTTGAGGTGGCTTACCTCAATGGAGACAAATTCATATAAAATTAACTTAAATAGCACTGGCAATGCCTTTTGTGTGTCCCTGCCCACTTCATCAGGCCAAATCAAGTGCCTCTATGTGTTAAGAGCCAAGGTTTGAGTGCCTTTCATTCAAATTAGGCAACGCAGATGGCCATGTGATCGTAATTTAACGTGCCCGTCTGCCCGATTGCCCTGTCATCTGCGTTGCTGTGCTGATTCCATTAATTGTATTGAATGGTATCAGTGCTGAGCTTTGCCAAAAATGTTTCCAGCAGTGCGATAGTGCACATACAGTCTGAACGTCAGAAGTGATGTTTATGCACTTCTGATGTTCTTGCTTGTCGCATACCATACACACTGCCGAAAAGAACACGGCAGCGCATGTAGGGCTTGATTCACTAAACCTTGATAACTCATATCACGGCCATGGTAGCTTTTTCACGTTTCCGAGCACAATCACAAATTTTTGTGCGCAGTCGTGATTTTTTTGCATGCAATTGTTTGCAAAACGCAGATATATGTTACTTTCTATTAGGGATCTGGCTGAGATGTTTGTTTTTAGTAGAGGGAGCTTTGAATGTAGAGGAAAATGAGTCTTAACCACTTCCCGTCCCCAGGTTTCAAGACCAGAGCAATTTTCACATAACACTCCTCCCATTCATTTGCCAATAACTTTATGACTACTTATCACACCGAAAAGGTCTATATATTATTTTTTGCGGGACAAAACTAGGCTTTCTTTATTATATATGCATTTTACAGGGAAGAAGAAGAAAACAATAGCAAAAATTCATCATTTCTCAGCTTTCAGCCATTGTAGTGTAAAAATAAAATGTGCTATTGTAGATAAAACAGACACAATTTATTTGCCCATTTGGCCCGGTTATTACAATGTTTAAATTGTGTTCCTAGTACAATGTATGGCAATAATGTTTCATTTGGAAATAAAGGTGTATTTTTTCAGTTTAGTGTTTTTTTATACTATAAAAATAAGTATAAGCTTTTATTTACAAAAGCAACAGTAAGTCCCTAAGGTAACTACTTATGTAGTTTTTTTTATGTTGTAATTTTTTTTTACAAGTTTTATTTTAGTAACTATGGGGTAGGCTGGAACGGGTTACAAATAATACATATTTAAAAAATGTGTGAATGTAAAAGTGTCTTATGGTATATATTGGTGTATTTGGGTGTATTTTACTTTTTGGCCACAAGATAGCTCTACACTTAGTTTACCGTCTGCTGTTTACAGTAGATACTTACCAAAGTGTGTGTAACAGTTTCCTTGAGGTTATGAATGAGAGATGCATCTCACTCCCATTTATAACAGGCACAATGATCAGGGCTGAGAATAGATGATTCTCATATGCCAATCACTGAAGAACAGGGATGTGGCAACAGTGAATGGAAATGGCGCGGGAATCGCGATTGGCAGCGTTAAGTAAACAGTGCGTATATATATATATATATATATGCCCCTAACCTGCTAGTTGTAAACACAGGGGCGTATATATACAAACCAAAGATCCGGATCTGGTTAAGCATACTCTGACTTTTTAAAAGTAATCAGTACTATTACATTTCATACATGCTAGATTCCTACATGGAGATATCATTGCATTACCATATGACTTCCAAATCTCTTTTAAATGACTATACTGTGTGTCTGATATGGACATGCAGTAGTGATGAAGTAAGGCATGGAGCCAACACACTTGCTGTACAGAAGAGCAGTAACATTAGCAGTTGATTGTGCTAAACCCAGTGTAACTTTTTACATCAACACCATCTGTATACAATACAAGGTGCATTTGGGAATTACATTATTGCTTGGCGAAGGAAATCATAGAGATGTGGGACTAATTATTAAATCTGAAAAAAAAAAGTAAATTAAGAGGCGCATAAGGGTTCTTGCTGGAATACGTACTCAAAATGAACTGGAATTGTTTTCTAAATCCCCAGTTTCTGCCTATATGCTGAAATTCCGCTGCTAGCATATCTATGCCAATAGATCGAAACAATGTTTTTAGCAAGCATTTGTAACCCATACTGTATGGTTATAGCTGAAGGTAAGCGATATAGCCAGTGATTTGGAAGAGGGTCAAAATGTAAAGAGATCGTAAAGCAGAACATTTTACTGTTTCTAGTTTCCAGATTCTGTGTTTTTCTCGCCTAGGTATTAGTGACTTTGCCATGTTTATCAGATGATTAGAACCATTTGGTACTTATTATTTAATGTTTACCGCTAATTTTCCGTTGGTCAAAACCAATAAGAAGTGCCAGTGAAAAATTCAAATGACTACCATCATGCCCAGTGATTAAAGATGCACGGACATCCGGCTGTGCGGTTAGTTGGGCAAAGCACACACAGGGGCCCATTCACGAATAGGCAAATTTCAACATCAGGGCACATGCATGTGTGACTGCGTATTTACATGCAACCTTAATCACGAGTGGCCATACCAGCCCAGCTGACCTTGGTTAAAAGATCATGCTGGACTTTATGGGTTAAGAGTTTTCCACCGGTCAACCATTTGCCAAAAGTTTGGCCGCAAACTGCCATCAGATTACATTATCCTGAGTACTGAAGCAGGTTGCATTGGGGACAGAGAACAGCAATATCTTATTAAAATATTAAAAGAACAGAAGAATGAAATTATAGAATAGATGGAAGAAGACAGATGAATAGAAGAAATAAAGGGTGGAAAAATCAAAAAGAATGAAGAAGTTTAAAGGTGGAGAAGAAGAAACTACACAGAAGAAGACAACATCAGTCAGATAAACAAATAAAAAATAAGTATTCAGAAGGATGCAGAGAAAATGTCATATACACTTATTTAATTATAAAAACTGTTCCTGTGGGGTAGTAAGCAATAAAGTAATAATGCAACAAAAGTAATTTGCTCAGTTCAGGTGCTATTCTTAAAAAGATTTACAGGGGTGTTGCTAGCATGCTAGAATATCTGTAGCCTCTCTAGACACCAAGAATGTGGTAGATGAACACAGTGTGAGACAGATAAAGGGTGTCAATTAGTAGGTGACAAGTAGTGGGGTACAAGTGACAGATAGTGTCTCACAGATGTTGGGTGACAAGTAGTGGGTGACAAACAGTGGGTGGCATGGGAGATGTGTAATGACAGATAGTGGATGAAAAGTAGTGGGTGACAAGTGACAGTCAGTGAGTGACAAGTAGGGACGATGTCAGGGGAACAGTAAATTCGGGCGCCTGAGGCAAGTGGACAAATCGGGCGCCGCCATTCACTCCCATAATAAATATCGTTTAATGGGCGCCCGACAGGAAAAAAGGGCGCCGGAGAAAAATAACGTTTTATAAGCGCCGCCCGGAGACTTTTACTGTTTTATAACTGCTTCTCATGATTACACATTATTTTATGATTTATAATTTTTTAAACATTATTTTTAAACGAAAAACAGTACAATCTTTTTTAAAACATTATTTTTAAACGAAAAACAGCACAATATTTTTTTCACACGTTATTAATGCTTATCACAGGGGGGTCTTAGGTTTAGGCACCACCAGGGGGGTCTTAGGTTTAGGCATCAACAGGGGGGGTCTTAGGTTTAGGCATCAACAGGGGGGTCTTAGGTTTAGGCACCAACAGGGGAGTCTTTCTTAGGTTTAGGCACCACCAGGGGGGTCTTAGGTTTAGGCATCAACAGGGGGGTCTTAGGTTTAGGCACCACCAGGGGAGTCTTAGGTTTAGGCACCACCAGGGGAGTCTTAGGTTTAGGCACCACCAGGGGAGTCTTAGGTTTAGGCACCATCAGGGGAGTCTTAGGTTTAGGCACCACCAGGGGGGTCTTAGGTTTAGGCACCAACACGGGGGTCTAGGGGTTAGGGGTAGGTACAGGGAGGGTTACTTACTATTTTTTTTTAAACGTTATTATACGTTTCACTTTTTAAACGGAAGATTAACGTTTTCACAATTGCCAATTTCATGCACATTATTTAATGATTTATAACTTTATAAAACATTATTTTTAAATGAAATATAGTACATTATATTTTTAAACGTTATCCATGTTTATCGTTTAAAACCCGGCGCCCTTTTTTCCCAGCGCCCCTTTTTAACGTACGCCGATGTCAGTGGCGTAACAATAAGGGATGCAGATGTTGCGACTGCACCTGTCCCTGGACCAGAGGGGCCTGCTAGGGGCCTTTATTCTATCTTATTAGCTTTTCATTGGTGCTCTGCAAGTAATGAACACCACTATATGTGCATTGAACAGTAGTAATCCTTAACAAACTGTTTCCTTTCCAAGCTCCTTTGCTATGCCACTAGGCACTGTTGCTATTCGGCATGGTATACCAGCTACTGCCCATCAGTTCGCAAGTGCCCATCTTTGCTCTGTGGCTTATCAGTCAAGTATGCAGCATATTACAGCAAATATTAAGGAACCCTGCTTCTCTGCTTATTATAGCTCTAACTACTATTCACTGTCCACCATCACTTGAGCTGCCTGTGTGTACAGTCATGCTCTCATCCATGAGTGCGTGTGGCATTAATGTGGTCACGCTGTGCAGGTGCAGGATGCCTCACGCATGTGCAGTAGCACATAGCCAATCGGACCCAGCTCCTTCCACTCTTTGCTACTGCGCAGGTACAAGGAATCCTGCACAGTGTGGACATGCTCCTTCATGGGCGGGTGCTTGGCTGGGCACACTCTTTGACAAGTCCTTGTTGAAGAGGTTTGGGGGAGGCGTACTTCCAGAATGTCTCAGAGCTGCATCAGTGATTGGACAGAGGTAAGGTTATAAGTTTTACTTTTTGTTTAAATTACAGGTTTACTTTAATTGGTATGAAAATGTATAAATAGTAAGCATTATTTACTGTACATGTATGCATATTTAAACAAAAAATATAAATACAAACACGCAAATGTACTGTAATGTACCGTGTGTCTTTTTGTACTGATACTTAAATGGATTCCAAATTAAGCACATTTTAGCTACACAGCTGAATAATCGAAAGACAAATATCTGATTTTTCTTCTTCATTTCTTGTTAGAATCATAAAGAAGAAACTTCTTTTTACTTGGATGTAGTTTATTTACCGTAAGTTGGATATATTGTGGTTACATTACCACTTTTTAGTGCTGCAAATAAATTTCAAATGTGCATCTGCTTTTAAATAAAGATCAGCATAATCAAAATAAAAATGGTTTATCATCATCAAAACAATTTGTCAGTACCTTCAGTTTGCCTCTACTAAGGTCATTGCAACAAAAATGTCAGCAGCTGGCAAGGGCAATAAAGACTACTTTTTATGCATTTAATTTGGTGTGTTACCAAATCAGCTTTGGCACAGACTGTTGCAGCTACACTGTTGATGAGACTGCCTTCTGTCACAATACATTCGCATGTTTTGGCAGTGCTTCTGAACCATGTGGTCCGTGATATCCTGAACAGCACAACTAGAATCATGTCATTTTAAAACAAACAAACAAAAGAGGTCTTTATGGCTTAAAAAGCACTTGTCTAACAGTTTTAAGGCCCATAAGAAAATGATATATTTATTTTTTCTTTTATTTTCTGCAGATTTATAAACCTCTATCAGTTTTACATGGTGGCATCATGGCAGACGTGAATAATATCCCAAGCAACATAAGCACAAAGCTTCAGGAGGAACAAAAAATATATAGTGAAGCAAAAGTTTAAGTGGCATTACCGTAGTTCTAATTATCTGCAACAGTTATATATGTCTGAAATGGTATTAAAAAGTTATGTTGTTTTGTATTTACTTGTGGCTTTTTTAAAAACTAAGCAGTGTGGAAGATTTTGGGGTTGATTTACAAAAAAAAACGTGTTAACTCACAACCCGGGTGCGCTAACGTTTTGCGCATGTTGGAACGCGCGTAACGGTTTTTACTCGCAAACACAAATTTTTGTTATGCCGCGTTTGCACGTGAAAATTTGTGTTTGCGCGCAAAAAAAGTTATGCGCGTTATAACGCACGCAAAACGCTAGCGTGGCCGTGCTATGAGTTAGCACGGTGTAGTGAAACAACCCTTTTGTATGCTGGCTATCCTTATGATTTTGGCTTCCTTTACACTGTACTTCTGAGGTAATTTTTTCTGTAGGGATATCGCAGTGGTCTGGTTGATGCATAGATGAGTAGATGCACTCACACAAATCCATTCACATATGGGTTGGTTCACACGGATGCTTTTTTTGACGTTTACCACTGGCCACAGTGCTGCACATTCAACTGAATGGGCAGCACCAGTACCGTACTTTCTCGCAGTTTTGTATTGTTTGTGAAAACGCTTCATTTTTATCCCCATTTTTCCGGTTGTTGTCCCCCTGCGGTTGTGAAAAACTGTGAAATCTGCTGGACGCCACCGAAAGCTGCCAAATACATTACTGCATGCTTGCAGAAGAGCATTTGAGTGAAACACCGCTCTGTGCGTCACACTGGGCATGTAGCAGAGTGAACTGCCATTTGTCAAATGAATGGCAGGCCTCTGCCCCGGCTAAGGTAGCCAGCGCTCCAGAGACATGTATGCATTGTGCTGAACATACGCTATATGTGGGAAAGCAGCCTTATAATAGATGAGAGTGAAATTATCATTTTTAGTTTTCAACTATAAAATTTCACAAAAGAAGATGCTTTGCATAAGAATATATACAAGGTTCTTATCACTGACTGGGTCCACACTGGGGAAACTTCATTCACTTCTTTTTACACTTACAGGCAGGGTCAGATTTACCACGTGCCTACAGGCGCCTGATGATGGAAATGTGGCTCACTTGCCTCTACTAGTGCCTCTATCCCTATGCAGAGTCCTGATGAGAGTGTAAATTAGAGGTTACTCACCCTGCTCTCGGCATTCCACTGACAAAATCCCCCTTCAGTCAGGGGCACCTCTAGCTACTTAAAGACCGTCTGGCATCTGCCTGAAATAAGCGTGAATATACAGGCAGATGCCGGCTGATCAGTCCATGTGCACCTCTTACTTAACCCTCCTGGCGGTATAAAAAAATACGCCAGGAGGCAGCGCGGCAGTTTTTTTTTTAAAAAAAATTTTCTATATCATGTAGCGAGCCCAGGGCTCGCTACATGATAGCCGCTGCTCAGCGGCATCCCCCCGCCCTCTTCGATCGCCTTCGGCGATCTCCGATCAGGAAATCCCGTTCAAAGAACGGGATTTCCTGGAGGGCTTCCCCCGTCGCCATGGCGACGGGGCGGAATGACGTCACCGACGTCACTGACGTCGGGTCGTCATTGGGAGTCCCGGGCCACCCCTCGGCGCTGCCTGGCACTGATTGGCCAGGCAGCGCACGGGGTCTGGGGGGGGGGGCCGCGCGCCGCACCGTATAGCGGCGTTTGGGCGCGCGGCGGTGCTGGCGATCGGGCGCGATCAGGGTGCTGGCGCAGCTAGCAAAGTGCTAGCTGCGTCCAGCAAAAAAAAAATTAAACAAATCGGCCCAGCAGGGCCTGAGCGGCACCCTCCGGCGGCTTACCCCGAACTACGTTCGGGGTTACCGCCAAGAAGGTTAATCCCTGCTTTGTGTGTTCTGCCCAGCTTTATTGCATGTGTTTATAAGCATGTGTTACCTGCATTTTCTGCTGTATAGGTAACGCTCTCATACAGCAACAAATGTAGCCAACACAGGCTTAAATAAAGCTGTGGATACACAAAGCAGAGATCAAGCAAGATGCACAAGGGATGGGCCTGCCAGCATCTGCTTGTGTACGCGTGCTCATGACAGGCAGATGGGCCGGTCTTTCGTGCTCCACCCTGTACATTCTACTATCGATATTGGTGGACATGGTTTAGATACAGTTACATTCTATGCACCTACCATGAGGTACAGAAACATATGGTCAACACCCACCCCTTCCCCCTATATCCAGCATGAAAGTTCTTAAAACTGCAAATTCTACAGAGATGTGTTTCTTCAATATCCCACACCTCTATTGTTCAGTCAAGTAATAGGTAACACAATTCCTCCACAATCTTGCTCCTCCATACCTCTCCTCAGTAATTTCACCCAAACCCCAATCTTAGCTCTGCACACAACCTTCTTCTTTCTGCCTCTGGAAACACCTGCTTACATTTCCATTTACAAGATTTCTGACAAGCCTCACCCCTCCTCTGCAATCCTTCTAAAACACACCTGAACCTCTCCAACCTTTGACATCTTTAAGTTTCCCCTGAATACTCACCTTTTTAGACAAGCATTCATAGACAAACATAGGCTGTTCCACTTCAACCTCTGGCCAAGCTAAGCACTAGTGAGTTCTAAAATCAGGCAACGGTAACATCAGCTGATCCTATCATCCTTAGCACTCAGCAGGGTGTTTAAAAACTTGCTTGGATGATTTTGCTGCCTAACCATTTCTTTACAGCCTATCCTATTAGCTTAGACCTGCTAGGAGCTTCCGCATTTTCCTAGTATCTGGGAGCCTGAGTTACTAAAGAGACTAATAGAGTTCTCCATCAGTTTTCTGCTGCTCCATGAAGCTGTCCATTGCTCATTTGCTGATACCACTGGCCTCATCAATCCTTGTCCCTTGTGGCAGCTCAGCTGAGTGCCCTTTGCCCTATCCCTACCTTTTTTCCAGTGCTGGCAACTACTAGCTCCTGGGACAGTAGAGGTTTGGCACCCCATAAAAATGCAGCATGGTGTTGTCCCAATTAAAAGAGATAATTCCTGTATAGTGGTGTTACAGGAGATCAATTTCACCTAAGGGCAGAATGAAAACTCTCCCCTATTATACAAACATTTCCTGGGCAGCAGAGATATATCAAGTGTGCAGCATATTACAGCAAGTATTAAGGAACCCTGCTACACTGCACATTATAGCTCTAAATAATATTCACTGTCCATTGTCACTTGTGATGCCTGTGTATGTGTGGCCATGCTCCCATTCGTGAATGACTGTGGCATGAGTGTGGTCACACTGTGCAGGATGCCTCCCGCTTTCGCAGTAGCACAGAGCTGATTGGGCCCAGGCCAGCTCCTTCCACTCTGTGCTACTGTGCAAGCAAGGTATAGTAGATCCACTTGTCTTTAACACTGAGACAAGTAATCTTTACAATAGTGAAAAGGATACCCCCTCGTTAAAGGGAACCCCAACTCCCCATCAACATTAAAGCAAAGACACTAACCAGAAAACAGTCCCACACCTACAAGCTTCTGCCACCTGCCACACATCCTGCATTGTTATTTGACTAATTAATAGGGTTTGTGAGACAGGGATCCTGCAATGCTTTGAGAAAAATACATCCCTTAGAATAGCTCAAGTGAGGATGGGCTATCCAGAGGTAGGAGAAAGAACTCCATCACATCAAATGACTAAGTTGTAAAAGCTAAGAAAAAAATTATTCTTGATTAATCAGGCCATCTCAGTGGTACAGAGGTAATGCTAATGCTTTTAGAGCAGGGGGTTATGTGTTTGAGCGTGTCCTACAACAAGTACTTGCTGCTTGTTCATTTACCTTCATTCTTTTCCACAACAGCCATTGTTCACCAAACTTTCAGAGCCTGTAGGAGAATGTGAGCAGCTAGAATAAGCCAAGTGAGACATACATGTAAAAAGGATGCCATGGTAATTTCAGAGCACTGGACCCAGTACTGACCCCTGTGGGACCCCACTGCTAACAGTCTCTCATTTTGAGTATGATCCATTGACCACAACACGTTGTTTTCTGTCCATTAGCCAGTTCCCTATCCATGCACACAGACTCTTCCCAAGTCCTTGCATCCTCAACTTTTGCACCAGACTTTTGTGGGGAACAGTGTCGAAGTCTAAGTATATCACATCTACAGCATTCCCAATATCCACATTAGCGTTCACTACCTCATAAAAGCTGAGCATGTTAGTCAAACAGGACCTGTCTTTAATAAACCCATGCTGATGCTGAGAAATACGACTATTTTCTGCTATGAAGTCTTCTTTAGTATCTCTTAGTAACCTCTAACTGATGTTAAGCTTACAGGTCTATAATTTCCCGGATCTGATTTTTTGCTCTTATAATAATGGGAAAACTTGGGCTGTATCCAAATCTACCGGAACTCCGCCAGTTGAAAGAGAGTCACAAAAGATAAGATAAAGGGGTTTGTCGATAACGGAACTTAATTCCCTTAGGACCCAATACATTGTCACCGTACATTGTATTTACAACATAATTTAAATGGTGTGATAGCGGGGACAAATGGACAAATAAATGGGTGGGTTTTATCTTATGTTTAGTAGCTAGGGCTGTAATGAACATCAAATTTTCGGTTTGCGAACACAAATTTTCCGAAAAACTTTGTGAACGGGCGATCCGTCGAACCGCCATAGACTTGAATGGGCAGATGAATTTTAAAACCTATAGGGCCTTTTTCTGGCCACAAAAGTACTGGAAAAGTTGTTTAAAGGGGCCTAACACCTATACAGTGGCATGCCAGAGGGGGATAGATGGCAAAAGTCCCACCAAAAATTACGTAGTTGACGCAGAGTAGTGTTTTAATCTCTAAAGGGCAGAAATCATAGTACATTCCAACATTCCTAAATTTGTGGAATTAAGTGCTGTAAAACATTAAGCATGCGTACATGGTGATAAAGTAGTGTAAGGATTAGGCCCCTTTCACACTGACAGACGAAACGTCGCGTTTAATGCACTGTAAACCATCACAAAGAGCTTTAGTGATATTGTCAGGTGAGCAATTCATTGTTTTTGCTAGTTGATACCTCCAAGACTTAAATGTTAGACCTCTTGGCGGCAATCTTTGTGTAGTGGTGTGTAGTGGCTGCCGTGCTTGTGCGCATATTTGCAGGATTGCAAGTGATCACGGTTTTCAAGCCCCTAATGTCGGGCTGAGGTAGTTCAATGACAGTTAAGTGACCAAAAAAACACTGATGCTGCACTGAGGCCTTATACAGGGGGCAGTAGTGGATACCAGATGCCAGTAGTGGTGGTGAAGGATTACTGGGCTATGGTTGGTGCACTACTAGGACCAGCAGACCTGTCTTTAACAGCGAATGTGTGCACTGGACACAGAGCACTGCAATGTAACAATAGCAAGAAAAAAAAAGCCCTTACGAGGGTGATTGATTTATCAAGTCGGTGCACTACTAGAACAAGCAGACCTGTCTCCAACAGCTAATGGGTGCACTGGACACACAGAACTGCAATATAACAATAGCAAGAAAAAAAAAACAGCCCTTAGAAGGGTGAACTACTGTAGCACTAAGCACTGACTGCACCTGTCTGCAAAAGCTAAAGTGCACTGTGTGGACACACTGCACAGAAATATGACAAGATCAAAACACAACCTTTAGAAGGACTCTTGGGTTTATGTAGATGTTGAATTGGTACTGTAACCGCAAGGAACTCCACTG
Source organism: Hyperolius riggenbachi (assembly GCF_040937935.1). Taxonomy (NCBI): domain Eukaryota; kingdom Metazoa; phylum Chordata; class Amphibia; order Anura; family Hyperoliidae; genus Hyperolius; species Hyperolius riggenbachi. The sequence continues at coordinate 132,522,382 of NC_090652.1, read as the reverse complement.
GGGACACAGAACACTGGCCTAACTAACACTTTCCCTAATAGCAGTACAACTCTGTCTGTAGTCTCCTTCACAGCAAACACAGGCAGAGTTTAAAATGGCTACTGTGCTGGCTTTCTGATAGGTGGAAGGGCGGTCCAGGTGGGAGGGATAGCTGATTGGCTGCCATGTGTCTGCTGACTCTGGGGTTAGGGTTTTTTGGCTCCATTATAATGTATAGGGGGCGAATCGAACATGCCATATGTTCGTGAATAGACATGAATGTGAATACGTGTTGTTCGCCATGAACTATTTGACAGGTGAACAGTTCGGGCCATCTCTAATAGTAGCATTGTTTATTTTAAAACTTTAGGGGATGTATTTGTAGAAATAGTGCAATGATTAATTTGTTCCTTGTTTTTACCTCTAAAATGCATAGAAAATAAAGTAATTACTGAGAACACTTATACCTCACAAAAAGCATAATTTGTGGGAAAAAAACCAAGATATAGATCATTTAGGTGTGATAAGTAGTGTTGGGCGAACACCTAGATGTTCGGGTTCGCGAACGTTCGCCGAACATCGCCGCGATGTTCGGGTGTTTGCGCCGAACTCCGAACATAATGGAAGTCAATGGGGACCCGAACTTTCGTGCTTTGTAAAGCTTCCTTACATGCTACATACCCCAAATTAGCAGGGTATGTGCACCTTGGGAGTGGGTACAAGAGGAAAAAAAATATTTGAAAAAGAGCTTATAGTTTTTGAGAAAATTGATTGTAAAGTTTCAAAGGAAAAACTGTCTTTTAAATGTGGAAAATGTCATGTTTCTTTGCACAGGTAAGATGCTTTTTGTCGCCATGCAGTCATAAATGTAATACAGAGAAGAGGTTCCAGGAAAAGGTACCGGTAACGCTAACCCACCAGCAGCAGCAGCACACGTGATGGAACAGGAGCAGGCGCAGGAGGAGAAGGCCATGCTTTTTGAGACACAACAACCCAGGCCTTGCATGAGGACAAGAAGCGTGTGGATAGCATGCTTTTTACCGCCATGCAGTCATAAATGTAATAAAGATAAGAGGTTCAATAAACAGGGACCGGGCGTCAACGCTAACCCAGCAGCAGCAGACGTGATGGAACAGGAGGAGGCGCAGGAGGAGAAGGCCACGCTTTCAGGTGCAACTCAGGCCTTGCATGAGGACAAAAAAATGTGTGCGCAAAGCAATGCAATGAGTAGTTTTCAGGACACAATGGGCTATTCGGAGGAGCTATTCCCACCCCCACAATCTTCTACCTGTGAAAGGTCAATGGAACAGCCACAAATGTTGTGCCCGGATTCACAACCTTTTTCTGTGGAAAATGCACCTCGCACTGAAATGCAAGGCGAGGCCGAGGATGAACATGACATCAACAACTCAACATGACGCAAAATGGGGGCGGAACAGAAAGCTGCTTTCAATGTTTTGAAGGCCTTAATTGCCTCCGGTGGCCAGTTAGATGCATCATTCATCACACCCAAATCCCAGAGCAATGTGTGCAGGAATTTGAATCGCAGGAGGTGTACTGAGATCATCTGGACAAGTGACCAAGTGACCAAGTGACAAGTGACCAAGTGACAAGTGACAAAGTGAAAAGTGACAAAGTGACCAGTGACAAAGTGACAAAGTGACAAAATGACAAAGTGACAAAATGACAAAGTGACAAGTGACAAAGTGACAAGTGACAAGTGACAAAGTTACAAGTGACAAAGTGACAAAATGACAAAGTGACAAGTGACAAAGTGACAAGTGACAAAGTGACAAGTGACAAAGTGACAAAATGACAAAGTGACAAAGTGACCAGTGACAAAGTGACAACTGAGAGGTTGTTCTGGGGAGCTCCACTGCACTCAGTCGCATATGAGGAGGAGAGGTCTCGTCGGGACTGCTGATCCTCCTCAGCTTGCTCAAAGCCTTGAGGGTTCCTGAAGATCCTCTGCTTGGAGTTCGCCGGGGTTCAGCTTGGTGTCGGGGTCGGCGGCGTCCTCCTCACTCCAACGTGGCAGATCTTCTGTTGAAGGAAAAAAAAACAAACATTGTTAAAAGTCCAGTACCGCTTCTGAAGGACTCACCAAGAGATGCAGGAGCGCTTCAATCTAGCGCACCATCGCTCGCTGGGTGATGTCCCTCCCTACGCGCTGGAATTCTATGCTGCACATGCTAGCACGCTTTTGCGCAGTGCCGAGGCGCATTCCAGCAGTTAGCTACCAAGCTTCTGTGGATCTGATTGGGCCACCATGTTGGATCTCTGCCAAGTCCTCCAAAATTTTGAGCAATCCACGTTGCGTGACTGAGCAGTGACAACTCTACAGTCAGCATTACAATACCACTGCTGTGTTTACTGAAGAAATCAATGTTGAAGATGGAAAACCGCTGGCATGATGCAAGTGGGGGATTCTGAAGATGAAAACGATCAGCGTGATGATACCAACATCAGGCAACCTGCCTCAGGAAACGCTGGTCCCAGCTATGACAAAGAACAGGACGAGGAACAGCTGGAGTTGGAGCAGGAATTGGATGCCGCCACTGCCGAGGGACAGAGCGGTGCACGTTGGACTTCCACAATTTAGCGGGAATGGACAGCAGAAGAGGAAGAAAGTGATGCTGGTGACGAATATGGTGCATCACAACAATCACAACGCTCAAAAGAACATGAAGACAGAGGAGTCTGGCAGGACTCTCTGGCACACATGGCTCAATTCATGCTAGACTGCATTGAACGCGGCCCGCGCATTATTCACTATTCATTATTATTCATTATTCTGGAATCTGGACAACACCAATTACTGGGTTTATACCCAGTTTATACAAACACAATGTTAAAAAACTGATTGAAGAAAGTGTCAGACAGGTCAAAAATGGAACAATTCCAGCAGGCCCTTGAGGATGGAGACTTTAGAGAGGAGATTGACATCCTCCTCCTTCTCTAGCCAGTTGTACACCGACAGACTGACTTCAGCAAACCCAGGAGGACCAGGAGGGCAGCAAAGAACACAAGCTGCTGCTAGTGCCGAAAAGGGAATGGTATTGGCAGTGTCCTTGGAGTGGGAACATTTTCTGACACCCATGCAGCAGCCCACAGAACAGCAATCGGGCAGTTCCACGTCCTCCAACACCAATCGCCTGGAGAAGATGGTCAAGGTCCAGGACTACATGTCAGATGGCGTAGCTGTGTTGAACAATCCATCTGCAGACAGACGGTGAGTGTGACAGGCAGCACAGAAGGACCATGGCAACTCACTCATAGTACCACAGTTTGATAGTGCTGCCCAAAAAATTATATGGATCCGTGGACCCGGGCACTGCGGGCAGTACTGGGAAGTGGGAACGCAGATTTTAGTACCTAAACACACGATACAACATGTTTTCCGGGGTCGGACTCTGAGGCACATACAGATGGTCCCGATCATCATCCTCATCATACAACTCTTCTCCTGAGTCTGACCCACCCACCACCTCTGCCACCCCAACATCCCCAGACACAGACCCCTCATCGTCCTCAACATTAACTTGGGATGCTGGCCTGAGCCAGACCTCCTCCTCCACATCAGGCCCCATCATCTCCTCAATGGCAGCCCTCATTAATCGCTCTGGCGACGGACCGATGGACACAACGTTCTCCTCCGGGGAGGGCTGCTGCTGACCACTGGCTGCTGGGGTGGATGTTATAGCTTGTGTGGGGCGTTGGCTGTTGCTGTTGTTGGGAGTGCTGCTCACAGCGGAGGTCTCTGAGGAACTCATGGTGAGCTCATATAGTGGTTGGCGGTGAGTGGAGTATTACTAATCCCAGCAATATACACACTGACTGGCAGAGTACGCAATGCTATACAGTCTGGCTGAGCGGTGTACACAGAGTGGCAGTACACACAATGCTATATAGTCTGGCTGAGCGGTGTACACAGAGTGGCAGTAAACAATGCTATATAGTCTGGCTGAGCGGTGTACACAGAGTGGCAGTAAACAATGCTATATAGTCTGGCTGAGCGTTGTACACAGAGTGGCAGTAAACAATGCTATATAGTGTGGCTGAGCGTTGTACACAGAGTGGCAGTAAACAATGCTATATAGTCTGGCTGAGCGGTGTACACAGAGTGGCAGTACACACAATGCTATATAGTCTGGCTGAGCGGTGTACACAGAGTGGCAGTAAACAATGCTATATAGTCTGGCTGAGCGTTGTACACAGAGTGGCAGTAAACAATGCTATATAGTGTGGCTGAGCGTTGTACACAGAGTGGCAGTAAACAATGCTATATAGTCTGGCTGAGCGGTGTACACAGAGTGGCAGTACACACAATGCTATATATTCTGGCTGAGCGGTGTACACAGAGTGGCAGTAAACACAATGCTATATATAGCGTGGCTGAGCGAGGTACTCAGTGGCAGTACACACAATGCTATATAGTCTGGCTGAGCGGTGTACACAGAGTGGCAGTAAACACAATGCTATATATAGCGTGGCTGAGCGAGGTACACAGTGGCAGTGCACACAATGCTATATAGTCTGGCTGAGCGGTGTACACAGAGTGGCAGTAAACACAATGCTATATATAGCGTGGCTGAGCGAGGTACACAGTGGCAGTACACACAATGCTATATAGTCTGGCTGAGCGGTGTACACAGAGTGGCAGTAAACACAATGCTATATGTAGCGTGGCTGAGCGAGGTACACAGTGGCAGTACACACAATGCTATATAGTCTGGCTGAGCCGTGTACACAGAGTGGCAGTAAACACAATGCTATATATAGTGTGGCTGAGCGAGGTACACAGTGGCAGTAACCAATGCTATATATAGTGTGGCTGAGCGAGCGGTGTACTACTGTTCCCAGCAGCGACACACAATGACTGGGGGGGACCCTGGCTAGCGTGGCTGGAGAGCGAACTACCCTGCCTGCCTACCCAAAGCTAAACCCACAGAGAAATGGTGGAGATATGACGTGGTTCGGGTATTTATTTACCCGAACCACGTGACCGTTCGGCCAATCAGAGCGCGTTCGGATCCGAACCACGTGACCCGTTCGGCCAATCACAGCGCTAGCCGAACGTTCGTGGAACGTTCGGCCATGCGCTCTTAGTTCGGCCATGTGACCGAACGGTTTGGCCGAGCACCATCAGGTGTTCGGCCGAACTCGAACATCACCCGAACAGGGTGATGTTCTGCAGAACTCGAACAGTGGCGAACACTGTTCGCCCAACACTAGTGATAAGCAGTGATAAAGTTATGGCTGAAAGGTGAAAATGGCTCTTGGCGATAAGGGTAAAATAGCCTGTGATGGTGAATTAGGTAAACTGTCATATAAGGCAGATTCCGATGATCAATGCTATTGTAAAGGTATTATATATTATTATATATTTATATAGCACCGACAACTTCTGCAGTGCTGTACAGAGTATACTGTAGTATCTTGTCACTTATCTTCCCTCAGTATCATAGACTAGTTCCAATTTTTTAGGGGTAAAACATTTTTCTTATCTGTATGTTTTTGGTATATGGGAGTAAACAGGAGTGCCCAGAGGAAACACGCGCAGACACGGGGAGAACATACAAATTCTGTGCAGATAGCACCCTGGCTGGGATTTGAACCAGGGACCCAGTGATGCAAGGCAAGAGTGCTAACCACTACACCACCATGCTGCCCTGTACCCATTATCCAATTTTCTGAATGATTCACCAGCCAATCCGACAATAACAATCAGTTGGAAACGATCATTGAAAGTATGCCTCACTTCCAGTGTATTACTGCACCAAAACCCACCGCCCTGCATTCAATGTGATTCTATGTAATAGACCCATAGGGCCAACACTACTTTCAGGTAACACAATGCAATGGACCACCTCATGGGCAAAAGAGGCCTGCTTTTTGCCTGTTGATTTGGACCATTAACTCCGTCTGATCATCATTCGGGACATTGTCTCATTAATGGGCGCCTTAAGCATTGATAGATCTACCTGTCTATTTATCTAAAATGTGCTCATCTCCTAAATATGTACGATGGGATTACATATTTATATATGAAATCCACATGTGTCTGCCATAAATGAAAATAGCTGGTCAACCACTTGAGAAATGTTCAGTTATATTTAGATCATTTACTAGTTAAGAGTATAATTGCGAATGAGAATGAACTATTCCGGCAATTACAGAGCTTTCATTTTCAGAAGTACTCAACAATCCCCAAAAGAGACCCAAGTCTTGATGAGACACAACTGAATAAGCACATCTGGCTGAAAAACGATGACAACTGTAGAATCCAATGGCATTGAATTAGTTACAATATGTTAAGTTAAAGAACCAGCAACAGCTAAATTTTAATTATTAATATGTAGCAATTAAGGTGACACATAAATGTCTCTTAATGCACAGCTCCAGTAAAAGATTTTAGATATGAGTAATTTGGAAAGAGGTGCTGTTTTCTGCTGACAATTTTTAGCAGTTTGGGTACACATGGCCGACAGCCAGCTGATAACCACTGACTCTCTGCAATAGGGGTGTAACAAAGTTATTGACACCACAGGCAGATGCTCCAAAATGTGCCCATCCTAAAAAAGCTCCCCTCTGTGCTCCCCCTCCCCCTTTTCAGAGTTACAGTGTAGCTGGCGAGGATTATAACAGATATTCACCTCCTCCAGGTTTCAGACTCCACAAAACAGGTCGTTTCGGCATCTAACGCTCAGCGTCGGGTGCAGAACATGTGCGCCCCATAGCAGCAATGATATGCTGCGTGGGGCGTATAAGAGTAATTTGGAGCTCTGCCGATCAGCAGACCTGAATTACATGTCCCTGCGTCGACTTGGATAGTATTTAACCACTCTGCGACTGCCTAACGCAGGATGGTGGCCGCAGAGTGGCTCCCCCAGGACCACCTAAGGCAGGATTGCTTCATCTCGTGAGATTAGCAGGGAACTTGCATTCCCGTGTATAAACAGGGAGCTTCCATGAATAAACACTGCGGGGCTCCGGGATCAGTCTGCCAGCCACGGTCGCGACTGGCAGGCTGTCATTAAACAGCAGTTTACTGTTGTACAGCATTGTGATCTAGCGCAGCACTGTACAGGGGACAGCTGTGTCACTAAAAAAGGACAATACAATTAATAATAAATAAAAAAATGCAGCAGCAATCATCCCACCAACAGAAAGTTCTGTTGGTGGGCAGAAAAAGAGGCAAGATTCATTTGGCTGCTAAATTGTATGGCCAAGTAGTAAACTGTTAAAGATGAAGAGTGCTGAATTGTAAAAACTGGCCTGGTCACTACAGGGGTGTAAGCCTGTGATCCTCAAGAGGTTAACACACCTCCAGTGATCATCAGTAGTGAGAGCCATCATTTGGCTCGCCCTGCGCCTAACTCACTGGCGGCCAGACCATATGTACGCCAGGCACTAAATTCCAGGTCCCATCTGACTTCTCTGCAGAACCACTTATGCTCTAGTTCCTGATTTATCTCAGATTAGGGGATTAGAGCATGAGTGATGCTGCAGATAAGACAGAGGGGACCTGGACCTTTAGTGGCTAGATGAGGCTGGAGCCTGGAGACAGTACCTATTGTAATCTTAAAGTGGACCTGATCTCTTGCACAGGACAGAAGCTAAGCATAGAGAAATGCACCCTGTATGTATTTAAAGCCTGTATAAATTGCCCCATCTGTGACTAAGCACAAATTGTAATTTTATCCCTTAGCTGTGTTAGTTGCCTGCCACAGCAGAGAGCTAATTGATAAACATAGGATGTTAACAATAAGTCTGCTTCTATGAAAGCAGGACGAAGACAAGCTGCAGATTTATTACAGGATTTGAATCAGCTGTAACAAAAAAAAATTTCTTAAAAGGTTATTATGCTGTTGCTTATCTTTAAGAGCAGAGCAGAAGTTCTGAGTTCAGGTCCGCTTTTTCCCGCTACGTTTGAACTCTGCAGATGGGGGAGCACAGTGACAGAAGTGGAGCCTGAGGAGAGAGAGGATAGAATTCAAGCCAGGTCCTCAAGGTTTTGTTCCCAAAGGCTGGAGCCTATCCATCTTCTGCTTCATGCCCCTAGGCCAGTGATGACTAACCTTGGCACTCCAGCTGTGACAAAACTACAAATCCCATCATGCCTCTGCCTCCCCGAGTTATGCTTAGAGCTGTCAGAGCATTGCAATGCTGGAGTGCCAAGGTTAGCCATCACTGCCCTAGGCAGCTTACACAACTAAGGGATAAAATTACAACTTGTGATTAGTCACAGATGAGGGGGATTTATACAGGCTAAATTCTCTAAATACTTACCGGGTGCATTTCTCTATGTTTACCTTCTGTCCTGTGCAAGAGATCAGGTCCACTTTGCATTTCACAATAAGTATTAATCTGGTCTTGCTCCTTGCGCCTACTGTCCCTAAGTGCCAGGTCCCAGCTTCATGATGCCATCAAAGCAGGTCCCAACACCAGGAGCAGTGTGGTGCTTGAGCCTGGATGCCGATCTGCATAGAGGGGACCGAAGATTGCCAGGGGAACAAGGAGAGTTGAGGGTTGCTGCTGAGGCTGCTGCCATTGTGATCACTACGATCAGAAGCAATCGTAGTGATTACATCATCCGAAGCCAATTGCCATGACTCCTGATCTGTGTGGAGAGATGTCAGCTGTCATATGCTAGCTTAATCTCAACCCGTTGGGTGTGCATGATCGTGGTAGGATTGCGGACAGGGGGTGGCATAGATTCTTCTCCACATCAGAGTTAGGGAGCCACAGATGTGACGTAAAATCTACATAGGGTGATACCAAAGCGATAAAAGAGGAGCTGTTAGCTATACTATCTTAGAAGAAAAAAAAAACGACATATATAAGTACTGTAACGATCGGTGTAGCACAGAGATTTGATTCCCGGTGATCTGCAGTATCACTGGGAATACAGATATATACCAGATTATAGATGATCTGCAGTATCACAGATAATCCGATATACAAACTAACCTCTGGATACCTGAGTAGAGTGTTTGGTGCAAACAGTAATAATGAGAGGACTGGGCCTCAGAGCAGTAAGGAGTACTGCCCAATTCCTTCTGGACTCTCCCGGAGGGAGGAGTCAGGCTGAGAGAAGGAACGACAGAACAAGAGTGAAACTCAAGGGGGAGTGTCGCTATCAGGACTGGGAACCGCCTCTAACAGTAAGGTCGGTTCTCGAGGTCGGACAAGCCAGGTCGTAACCACACGGACAGATAAAGTACAGATTCAGAAGGCAGAGGCAAAGTCTAAAGTACAGGCAGGGTTCGGCAACAGGGTATCAGAAATATCGAGGTACAAAATCAGAAGGCAGATGCAGAGTCTAAGGACGAGCCGAGGTTCGGCAACAGGGTATCAGAATGACAAGGTACAGGATCAGGGTTCAGGAGAATCGTCAGGCAGGCAGAAGGTCATAACAGATAATCACAAACAAACTAGTACTTTAAACTGTCAACAGGTCTAGCTAAGTGTAGGATTACAGCTCCAGCTGGTCCCGGCACACTTTCGGATCTGACTCAGGTCTGCGTGCTACCACGTAATGATCGCAACGCCAGACAACCAGCAACTGAACAGCCAGCAGTATATATACACAGCCACTTTCCAGCACCTCCCTAAGTGCTGGACCAATGAGAGGGCTCAGAATTGTCAGCTGACCAGCTTGGTCAGCTGACCTACTTCTGGCTGTTATATAAGCTTTGCCTCTGTGCGCGCGCGCGTGTCACTCTGAATCTTGGTGGACTATCAGTCCCAGCCACACCAGTACTGTCTTGCAATGTATCCAGTGAACCGAGCGTGGGAGCCGCCTCTAATGCGGATTCCGTCACTTCCAATACGGATTCCGCTGTTCCCAATGTGGATTCCGCCGCTCTGCCTACGCGGCATGCGGCGGTTTTTCCGCGTTGTGACGCCATGCTGGACGCGGAAACAGCCGCCTCACCCTGAGAGACGGCGGTTTTTCCGCGTTTCCTCACAAGTGCATAAATATTTGCTCAACATACAGTGGGTTGCAAAAGTATTTGGCCCCCTTGAAGTTTTCCACATTTTGTCACATTATTGTCACAAACATGAATCAATTTTATTGGAATTCCACATGAAAGACCAACACAAAGTGGTGTACACATAAGAAGTGGAACGAAAATCATACATGATTCCAAACATTTTTTTTACAAATAAATAACTGCAAAGTGGTGTGCGCATAATTATTCGGCCCCCTTTGATCTGAGTGCAGTCAGTTTCCTATAGACATTGCCTGATGAGGGCTAATGACTAAAAAGAGTGCACCTGTATGTAATCTAATGTCAGTACAAATACAGCTGCTCTGTGAGGGCCTCAGAGGTTGTCTAAGAGAGTATTGGGAGCAACAACACCGTGAAGTCCAAAGAACACACAAGACAGGTCCAAGACAGGTCAGGGATCAAGTTATTGAGAAATTTAAAGCAGGCTTAGGCTACAAAAAGATTTCCAAAGCCTTGAACATCCCAAGGAGCACTGTTCAAGCGATCATTCAGAAATGGAAGGAGTATGGAACAACTGTAAACCTTCCAAGACAAGGCCGTCCACCTAAACTCACAGGCCGAACAAGGAGAGCGCTGATCAGAAATGCAGTCAAGAGGCCCATGGTGACTCTGGACGAACTGCAGAGATCTACAGCTCAGGTGGGAGACTCTGTCCATAGGACAGCTATTAGTCATGCACTGTACAAAATTGGCCTTTATGGAAGAGTGGCAAGAAGAAAGGCATTGTTAACAGAAAAGCATAAGACATCCCGTTTGCAGTTTGCCACAAGCCATGTGGGGGACACAGCAACCATGTGGAAGAAGGTGCTCTGGTCAGATGAGACCAAAATGGAACTTTTTGGCCAAAATGCAAAACGCTATGTGTGGCAGAAAACTAACACTGCACATCACTCTGAACACACCACCCCCACTGTCAAATATGGTGGTGGCAGCATCATGCTCGGGGGGTGCATCTCTTCAGCAGGGACAGGGAAGCTGGTCAGAGTTGATGGGAAGATGGATGGAGACAAATACAGGGCAAACTTGGAAGAAAACCTCTTGGAGACTGCAAAAGACTGGGGCGGAGGTTCACCTTCCAGCAGGACAATGACCCAAATCACAAAGCCAGGGCAACAATGGAATGGTTTAAAACAAATGGCCCAGTCACAGTCCAGATCTAAATACAATTGAGAATCTGTGGCAAGATCTGAAAACTGCTGTTCACAAAAGCTGTCCATCTAATCTGACTGAGCTGGAGCTGTTTTGCAAAGACGAATGGGCAAGGATTTCAGTCTCTAGATGTGCAAAGCTAGTAGAGACATACCCCAAAAGACTGGCAGCTGTAATTGCAGCAAAAGGTGGTTCTACAAAGTATTGACTTAGGGGGCCGAATAATTACGCACACCCCACTTTGCAGTTATTTATTTGTAAAAAATGTTTGGAATGATGTATGATTTTCGATCCACTTCTCACATGCACACCACTTTGTATTGGTCTTTCACGTGGAATTCCAATAAATTTGATTCATGTTTGTGGCAGTAATGTGACAAAATGTGGAAAACTTCAAGGGGGCCGAATACTTTTGCAACCCACTGTATGTAGCATATATATTGCACTGTCCACATTTTGATTTTAGTGAGTGATTTTTCTATAGTAAAAAAAGAGAAAATCCTTAGGATTTTCCATTTTGACTCTGTCTATCTTGAAGCCAATCCTGACATAATTTCCTCCCTTACTCTCCTCTGCCTGATTGTGTATGAATTGCCCGCCCTCCTCCCAGTCTTCAGACACTGCCACCCAGCTCTGCAATAGAAAGTGCATTGTCATTGTGTGACTGCAGAGCTGTTTTTTTTACTTTTCTCAGTTTCTCAGCATGAGAAATATTGACCAATCAGAGAGAAGCAGAGGTGTGGGAGGGGAAAATGGGAGGGTAAGAGGCTTCAGCCAATCAGGCTGCATTAGTTATGTACGAGGGAAAGTAAAGAGGAAAATAAGGCAACCCAGCATGCCCTGTAGCTTCCTTTGTGTGGCAGATGTACCAAATCAGGGACACTGACACTGGGGAATTATCTTTTATGGAAAACCACAGTAAGAGTGCTTTTTATCTTTTGGATTGCCTGGTTAGCATCATTATTACTTGTTTACCAGATACAAATTAAAACATGATTTTTTATTTTGTACCTGACAGTTACGCTTTAAGGACACAGTAAACAAATACTTATAATACACAAACAACACCAGAATATGAGAATAAAAAACTAGACTAACTTAAACAAAACCAGTCATGAAAACATCAAAATAGAAAAATAACAGAAAAACAAGAGACGTTAGACATCAAAAAAGACTATTGGACTGCTTTCAGCCAACTAGCTTTGATAGAATAATATGTGAAACTAATTATTTGTGAAAAGCAATGAATAGAATAGCTACCGAGGGGTTAGACAGAACAAAAATGCCTATTTTAGCTTTCTCATATACAGCAACACATCATCTGTCTCTACTGCTGGAAAACAACAGCTTGATAAAGTATGCCGACATGACTGCATTATTACTATTATCTCCCTCTTAGTATCACAGCAGCTCTCTTTCTACATCCATTTCTACCACTTCCAGCAACACTAGGAGGAAACCTCATCCCTTTCACAGTTTCATATAGTAAGGAGGGTGGCTCTTTTCATTATTGAGGGAGGGAGGGCTAGTCAAAAGGGCTACAAAGTAATAAAGGCAAGGGACTTTTAGTGCAGATGCAGATGTGTTTGTGTAAACATAAAAAAATTAACAAAGGTAGCCACAATGCAAACATAAACATACTGGCAAACCTGAGTCTTTCATTTCCATGTGTGAAATGTGAAATTATGGAATAATTATTTTCTCATGCTTACTTGAAACTTTGCAAAGCTGTCTAAACTACAGCCAGTAGTGACTTACTGACCTTCATAGACTTTTTTGTGCAATTTTTTACTATTGTTTTATTTGTGTGTGTGTGTGTTTGTGTGCGTCCCTGTATACTCTAATATATGCCGACCCAGTGTATAAGTTGACCCCAATATTTCACCCTCATACGGTGCATTTTTTAAATTACTTAAGTGTAAGTCTATCTACAGTATAGGTTAGCCAGGTCTTAGTGCCTACAGTATACGTAGCCAACTATTGGTGCCCCCAGTATAGATAGCCAGTATAGTTGCCTCCAGTAAAGGCTAGCCAGGTAGGTGCCTCCAGTATAGGTAGACAGTATAGTTGCCCCAGTATAGGTTAGCCATGTGTGTGGCTTCAGTATAGTAGCCAGTATAGTTGTCCCCAGTATAGGTTAGCCAGGTTGGTGGCTCCAGTATAGGTAGCCAGTATAGTTGCCCAGAGTATACGTAAGCCAGGTAGGTGCCTCCAGTATAGGTAGCCAGTATAGTTGCCCCCAGTATAAGTTAGCCAGTATAGTTGCCCGCAGTATAAGTTAGCCAGGCATAGGCGCAGAGGCGGGGGAGAGCAGGCATAGCACAGTAACATTCTCTCCAAACAATACTGCACTGTCATGTATCACCTCCGTATCCCGTCACGATATCACATATATTTTTGCTGCCATGTCACAGAGAGCAACAAAAGCCTTACACCAATCACCACTTCTGCCAATGCCCAAGAAGTGGAAAGGGACACCTTCCCGTGCATACCCCAGGGACAGGGTCTCACAGTATTCATCGTATTTTCTGGCTGCCAGGCAACAGATAGCGAGAAAAGCTCAATCCCCACAGTGTAACTCTCTCTCCTCGTGCACCTTTCTATTATATCGACACCAGTGGCCTCTCACCTTATTGATTGCTGTCCAGATTATAAGACAGCAACCACGCTTATGTTTATCCCAGGCAGTCTCCACAGCGACACCTCAGCAGAATGAACCATTAAAAGCAGCTCTCACAGCTTCATATCTCGTACTTCAAACCTAGGCCCATATGCAATTCACTTTTTCTCCTGGGTTTTCTCCTGCGTGATATTTTCACAACTTGTCATAAAATGCCGTTTAAGCCACCAGCAAGCAAGAAAATACTGAAAATAAAGTTGATAGTACTTTTTCCCCAACTTTTGGGTACTTTTTCAATTGTGAAATGCCGAAAATTTAGATTAAAGAGAATATGAAAATTATACCCTTGGAGATAACTCAGGTGAAAAAATGAATTGCATATGGGCCCTAGTGACTAAAGGAGCTCCTTTTCTTTAGTAAAAACAAGCATATCTCAAAGCATATTCCAGCATGCCGACTTGCCCACGCCTGTAGCTCCGCCAGATGCGTTTCGTACCTCTGTACTCATCAGGGGCTGGAGGCGTATGGGTAATCCGCAACTTTAAATATAGTAAAAGTATATTTTATATCCAAACGGCGTATTGCCAACAAAGAACATGGCCGCTAAGTCATTTCTGCCCTCAGGACCTCCCAGCAGCTATACGCTGCTTCCTTTCCTACTGCTGACTACACTCAATAGGATAAGGTCACGTCAGACCGGGCGTGCCCACCACGTCCATCACAGTCCATCGTCAAACCAGAGCTTCAGATCCACTCTCTGTACCCGGACGTCACTGGGCTCCGCCAATCCACATCATACCGTGACCATCAAATGGCATTGCAGGAACCGATGAGCCAGCTCCTCACTTTCAACAAGGTTAGCAGGGAGCTGATAGAATGGCTCTCTGCTCAGACACGAAAGACTCAATATTTTATAACCTATGCAGCACAGTAAAGGGCCGACGAGCCGGCTCTCCACTTTCAAAATAACTAGCAAAGAGCCAAAGCGGCATTTTTGTGGGATTGAGAAACTGAGACAAATATGGAGGGGATGTAATAAGATGAGAGAATTGTCTAAGATAGAGTCATGGTGGATATACGAAATGAAAACTTTACATCCAAGAGGTCTCAACATTGATTTTGACTTTAATTGTTTTATTTCTGATGATTGAATTGGATGGAGTAGAGCAGATGCATGCCCTCTCCCTCCCCCCCTTCCCCCTCCCCCCCCCCCAGTAATCCCCCCCCTTTTTTTCTTCCCCAACTTGGGACATGCATCTGCCCCATTCTGTCTAATATAGGGACAGGGGTGGCTGGGTGTAAAAAAAGGTATAGATGTATAAGGTGGGGAGAAAGTGGGATGCACCTGGGGGATGTATAATTTTGTGGGGTGAAATATAAGGTAATACAAAACTATGTGAAGAGCTGTATAGTGTATAGTGTAATGGTTAAGGGCTCTGCCTCTGACATGGGAGACCAGAGTTCGAATCTCGGCTCTGCCTATTCAGTAAGCCAGCACCTATTCAGCAGGAGACCTTAGGCAAGTCTCCCTAACACTGCTACTGCCTATAGAGCGCGTCCTAGTGGCTGCAGCTCTGGCGCTTTGAGTCCGCCAGGAGAAAAGCGCTATATAAGTGTTTGTCTTTGTCTTTAAGAGTGTTGGTAAATGTTGCCGTTTGCTAGCCTGCTGTTTGTATTAGAACAATTGTATGTTAATACAATTACATAATGTTGCTGTTCTATAATCTGGACAGTAATCAATAAGGTGAGAGCCAGAGGCCACTGTTTTTGATATAATAGAAAGGTGCACGAGGAGAGAGAGTTACACTGTGGGGATTGAGCTTTTCTTGCTGTCGGTTGCCTGGCAGCCAGAAAATACGGTGAGGATCTGTGAGACCCTGTCCCTGGTGTATGCACGGGAAGGTGTCCTTTTCCACTTCTTGGGCATTGGCAGAAGTGGTGATTGGTGTTAGGCTTTAGTTGCTGTCTGTGACCTGGCAGCAAAAATATATGTGATATCATCATGGGATACGGAGGTGATACATGACAGTGCAGTATTGTTTGGAGAGAATTGGACTATACACTATATGCTTGGGGATTGATGCGACCCATGGACACATAAAACAAAAGGACTGAGCTTGTTAAATTGTATTAACACATGTGATATCTGTATAGGTGTTTAAGTGAGCGCACATTTACATTGGGGTTGTTGTGTAGCACAGTGACAACTCACCTTCCGGGATCCCTGCAGCCTCTATCTTCTTCCTCTCCCAGGCGTCCATCGCGTTGCTACCAGCACCACCTTTGATGACATGCGGTTACATCATTACAGGGAGCGCTGTGACTAACTTGATGGATGTCTGGGAGAGGAAGAAGATAGAGGATGTAGGGATCCTGAAAGGTGAGTTGTTAACCTCTATGTCCACTCTCCCCGCCACTGCAGCAGAAGCCGTTACTCTCCATCCATTGCCGGGTGCAGAATCCTCTCTTCTCCTTTACCAACGCCAGTCTGGAAGTGTTAGTGTAACCCCCGCTCCTGAAGTTATGTGACATGGGGAGATGGAGCTGCGCTAAAGCACGTAGAATGGCATGAGTGAGGGAGAAGAGAGGATGCTGTGCCTGAGGTGGATGGTGAGTAATGGTGTCCGCACTCAGCATTTTACTTGCGGGGGGGGGGGGGGGGGGGGGGATAGAGAGATGCGGCCCCACTTTGGGTAGTGGTGGGGGGGGGGAGGGGTCAAAGAAGCTGGCGCTTTGGTGCTGCAGGGGACAGAGGAGAGAGGTGACTACCCACCCCAAACAGGCTATAAGTTGAGAAATTTAGGACTGACTCGTATGTAAGTCAATCCCTACACTTTTATACTATGAGTCAGTCCTAAATTTCTCGACTTATAGTTTAGTATATACAGTACTGATTTTTCTAAACTGTAATGAGCAGTAGTACTTATTCTAAAAGGCCATTTGGTATGTCAGCAATTGTTTTGCTACATTTTGCTACATTTTTATTTAGAATTAACTACACAAGAAATGTACATATTGCTTCTATGTGTACCTTCCAGTAAGATCCCACAGAAGGCTTTAACTGATTTCACATTATTCTTTCAATGCATTGCTGCAGGCAGTGGTTCAGAAGTCTATAAAAGACTTTAAGTCATATTATACACCCACAGTTTATTAACTCATATATATACATGCACTACAAGGCTTTTTTTTCAATTATTTTGATGGAAACCATATTTAGAACCATTTAAATATTCTCTTTTGAGGTTAGAAAATGTGACTGAAGCATAAAATATTTCACTTTCAATTGCTGCTCATGAAATTCGAAGAGTCAACAACATATTACATTTCATTTTTAATGCAGAACATAGTTAACTTGAAATTCATTTGGCAAATGCCAACATGTTGTTGCTACCATGAGCTCCTAGGATCAAGGAAATATATAATAATCAAATATGTAAAAGAATATATCACTTATGATTTTTCATGCCCTAGAAGTTACTCATAAAATATTTTCAGGAATGCATGTACATTTTATGACTGGAGATTTAACATGAATAGTAACTTCAGTTATACATAATTGAACATTTCTTACATCTCTGTGCAATATTGATGATCTAAATATTTAATGATTAATATGTTCATTTCTTTTACTAAGTCACTTACTTATTTTCCCCCGAGTGTCAGTGCCTTCCACCTCTCTATAACCTCATGAACTCCCTAGTTCTGCATTTTACAGCTTGAAAGGGCAATCAACCTTTTGCCTTGAAACCATTAAAATCCTACAGGTATTAATCAAATGTCATGGTGGTCGAGCAAAATGCTTACTTATATGACTAGTAAAGTGATTCACTAGTCCTATTACCAATTCAGGGGCTTCAGCCAACTTAACTGGAAACTGAACAACATTCTTCCAGCATGCTGATGCCTAATGCTCCTTAAATGTAAAATATTGTGGCCTTTAACCTCTTGAGCCCCAGAGATTTATACCCCCATCCGCAGTGACCAGGCCATTTTTTTTACAAATCTGCACTTCACAACTTTAACGGTTTATTGCTCGGTCATACAACTTAGCACCCAAATTAATTTTACCTCCTATTCTTCTCACAAATAGAGATTTCTTTTGGTGGTATGTGATTGCTGCTATTATTTTTAGTTTTTTTAAATGATTAAAAAATTTTTTTTTGAAAAAAATACATTTTTATCCCCCTTCTCCCCAAATTGGCTCTACACTGCGATACATACACTACACTATATATACATGGACATATGTATTGAGAGCAGACACTTATGCTCGGTTTGCTGGATATTGTAGTACTACCGGAGTGGGAAATGTTACTTGCCAGTGGGTCCTAAAGGAATTAGGACCCACACATGTGAGTTGTTTTTACATATACTTGTATTGGAGCAATTAAAGTTTTATTATATTGGATCTACCACTGAAAAGAGTTCCCCTGCTCTCTTCTCCTTTTTGTATGATCTCCGGACAGAGTGTGGATGGGAGCAGTGACAGGGAAAGGTCTTGAAGTGTGGTAGAAGTTTCACCCTACTACATATGAGAGTTTAACCGCACATCAGAGTTTTGCATATACATAGACATATGCCTATGGTAGGGATTAGATTGTGTGCCCCTCCGAGGGACAGTTAAGTGACAAGACTATACTCTGTACTGTGCTGTGTAAGAAATCAGTGGTATATAAATACTTGTTTGTTTGTTTAATAATAAAAAAGACAGCCTGCCAGTGTTGATTAGCAGCTGGCAGGCTGATTGCTGTGGCCCGCTGTGTACAGTGATGGTAGCTTGTGCCTGTGCAAGCACGAGTTCCTGTCAAATCTCATTCCTCACGAGTTGACGCATATATGCATCATGGAGGAACAACAAAGCCACTCTCCCGCCACCATCCTGCATTCGGTGGTTGGGAAGCAGTTACATTTTCTGTCTGGCTGTAAGGTGAACAGGCAAAGTCATCCAAAGAACTCTGGGACTGTGCAGATAACACAAAACAATCCAAGATGCCTACAGCCTGTTTCAGACTTTTTTGTCCTCACCAGTGCACGATATGGATTAATACTGTATGGCTCTATGGCAGGGGTCCCCAACACCCGGTCCGGGGGCCCACTGCTGGTCCATGGGCTATTTCCTTCCGGTCCGCGGGTCTGGCCTCTCGCCCTCTCCCCCTTGCGGCCGCCGGTCTTGTTACCTTAGCTGGCGACCGCTTCCTCTTTCATATTACCCAGGCGACCCCTCTCCTCCATGCTTCGTCTTCTTATTTCACAGCAGCACATCCTGCAGCTGCTGTGAAGATGCTAAAGCAGGAGAGCAGCTTACTGTAGTAACAATGTATATCGCCGTTACCAGGGGAACTGCTGCCCTGCTTTCTTCCTCTTCACAGCAGCCACAGGACGTGCTGCTGTGAAAGAAAAAGATGGAGCATATAGGAGAGGGGCCATCCAGGGAATATAAAAGAGAAAGCGGCCGCCACTAAGGGCAGCTATACTACCTATACTGGGGTAACTATACTCCCTATACTGGGGCAACTATACTCTCTATACTGGGGCAACTATACTAGCTATACTGCAGTAACTATACTACCTATACTGGGGCAACAAAACTCCCTATACTTGGGCAGTTATACTCCCTATACTGGGGCAACTATTTTCCTACTGGAGGCAACTATACCTAGATGCCCTATACCTGTACCTGGCTACCTACCTACCTATAAACTCCAAATGGCTTTGCCGCCACAACTCACCTCCACCTGGGAAACCGCCACGTATGCCCAAATCCCCCCCACCCCTGGTCCTCAGAGAAAAGTTTGGTCTGGATAGTGGTCCCCGGGCTGAAAAAGGTTTGGAACCCCTGCTCTATGGGATAGGGTTTGGACCAGTACTATGTCGATTTCTATTTAGTATTTCTATTTTATAGGGCTTTTTGGTCTCTTGTAGTCATTTATATTTCCCTGGAGATTCTGGGTCGCCATGAGCTATATTGTCAAAAAGGTTCAATTGGATTAGGGCAAATTTAGACACCTGGGCACAGAAAACATGCATACAGGTTAAATGAAGTGAAGGAAAAAGGATCTCTGTCTCCTTGTAAATTATAGACTCAGTATTAGCATGCTTGAAATATAAGCTAGGGCTTATTTTTTGGGGAGGTCTTATTTTAGGAGAAACACGATAGCAGCAGTTGTGGTCAGGTACTTCACCAAAGGTCAGCTCAAATAAGTGAAACGGGTTTGCATTTGCGGTGAAATATATGCCCCTCTGTGAACATAAGTCATCATCTAAAATGAAGCAATGCTATTCTTGGAACGAAATGCAATATATTATAAACAATATATCTCAACATGTCTTTATAAAAGCAATGGCCAGCATTTTTTGTGATGAAATTACATTTCACCTTTTTTACTAGATTTTTGTGAAAAGGCCTTCGGATCTTATTAGTAGCTTACCCCATTAGAAACTACAATTCAAAGCCTTCACCTTTTCGAAGGTCCATTTTTGTTGAACATTTGATGAAACCAACTATAAAATTTGACATATTAAAATATGAAATATAGACACAAACCACTATGTTAAAACAGCTTGGCTTCTAGCACTTAAACTCTGATCTGTATCATTCAACAAGGCAGTACAGCTCCAGGCTGGAGGCACTCAACGATGAAATGAACTATTGACTACTGCAGTCTATGTTCTTATTGATATCATGCAGTGTAGAACAATTCTGAGTGAACACTTTTCTTACCCCTAATTTATATCATGGTTGCTCATCCTTATATTTATAATAGTTACTTAGGTCATGTAAGAAGAAAAAAAAGAAAGAAAAAGAAAAGAAACATTTCATTTTTTCAGTGATTTCTACTTACTGGTAACAACACAATTAAAATCAAGAGTACACAGAGCTAAATAAAAACATTACTAAACTACTTAAGGAAGATGCAGAAAACTATGTTGAATAATTTATTACTCAAGTCGTATAATGATCACCAAGCAACTCTAGTTAGAAAGGTAGTTTATCAGACTACATTTGTGTACTAGGGCAGAAACAAAGCTTAGAACCCGCTGTTGATTGATTACAAAATATATTCCCCAGGAAAAGAAATTCAGAATGTGCTTTCAGGAGCACATTAAGATAGCTTGTGCACTCAGTGTAATACTAGTCATTTTAAAATAAAAGTTTATTTTGATAAGAAATTAGCATTGCAGGAAAAGTAAACTGTTTTAAAGCCACTGTGATAAAATCCTTCACTTTAAATGCAAGCAAGTGACAAGGACAGAAACAGATGGAGTTTGAAACTCTGTCTGCAGGAAGCACTCTGTCTTCCTTCTTGAAGTCTAGTCAGTGGTAGTATATCACTTGGTACTGCAAATGGGCAGGGTATTATAGCTTGATTTATGTAAGGAGTGTTTTCATTTATGTTTTCTTTTAACGGTACTAGTCCAAGACAGACCAATTAAACTACAAACATACTAAAAGGAATAAAAAGAAAATACTAAAGAAAATGGTTGCTTTCCCTGGCTATCTAAGATAACTATCATAAATTATTGTTGTGCGGGTGAAGTTCACACTATTTATCATGGCTTATCACTTTGTATAGTGAATGTAATTAATTAAAGGGGTCCATGAACCCAAGGAAACGGTCAAATGTGAGCAAAGAGGAAAGCTACTTGACAATCTTTTAATTAGTCATGAGCAACGCTTCTGCTACTATTGACACAACAACCTGCTACTCTCCAACTGGTGTTAGGGGAACACATGGTTTTGGTTCTCCCTGGTTGTGTTTTTTTTACCTCAAAAACAAAACCAGAAAAGAAGCACAACCTAACTCTGCTGACACTTTGCACTCCCTTAACCTGGGTGACTACAGATCAGCAAACTCCATGTTCCTAGGGCTAAGGCATGTACACACCTTTCCACTGGGAAGCACTCAAATCATTGCCAGACTTCTGGAAAGGCCAAAAAGGCCATGGACTTGGGCACTGAAAAAGCATAAGGGCAAATGGGCGACAGGACTTTAGAGAGACAGGAGGCCACATGTCAAAGTAAATCATTTCTTCTGGTCTGAAGCCGCCCTGCTTCGCTGTACTCACAGCTTGAATTCCAGAGCTCTTTCTGCAGCACAGTGACAAAGTGGTTACCACTCATTACTTGCAGTGCTGGATCCCCCGATTGAATCCTAGCCTGGGCACTATCTGCACATAATTTGTATGGTCTCCCTGTGTCTGCGTGGGTTTCCGCCGGGCACTCCGGTTTCTTCCCACATCCCCAAAACATACAGATAAGTTAATTGGCTTCCCCCTAAATTGTCCCTAGACTACAATACATGCACCACACAATACATAGACATATGACCATGGTAGGGATTAGACTGTGAGCCCCTCTGAGGGGCAGTTAAGTGACAAGACAATAAACTCTGTATAGATGTCATAGGGAAAAGAGCAGAGACGCTGGCACTGCAGTCACCGTCTTCAATGCGGGGAGGAGGAGGGGGTGGCACAACCACATACAACCGGATAGTTAATGCAAGTCAATATACTCTGTACAGCGATGCAGAAGATGTTGGCGCTATATATATATACTAAGTAATAATAACAGTAATCTTCCTTATTTCTTGGTGTGCAATGAGACAGTCACAGCTTGCTCTGCTGTGTCTACTGTGTCCTGATGATCCCGAGACATATAAACTTCAGTGATTAGTGCCACTGTGTCAGCATTGTACAAAGCAGAACTGTTAAATAAAACGTTTTCCTGCACAGCACACATTAATGGGAATATCAGCGGTTAATAAAAAATCCCCCTTACGTGCTAGAAACACTACATTTTCAGGGTGTGTGGAGTAGGACAGTGGGTACAAGAGGAAAAAAGGTCTTTCAAAAAGACCTTATAGTTTTTGAGAAAATCGACTTTAAAGTTACAATAGGAAAAAAGAATGCATTTAAATGCGGTGAATGATAGATAATGTAGCACCCTAACAGTAGTGTAAAGTTACATATATCAAAAGAAAGAGCAATAAATTTTATGATGGGGGTTTCCATTTTTTTTTTTCAAAGTGTGGAAATTTGGTTCATGGTATAGGGAGGGGGGGGGGGCTCTGGGTGGGAGGGGCGGCCAAGCTTCACCCTCCCCCTCCAGAACCCTTGTTCAATCCATGGACACAGGGCTCTTCCCCACCTCTGGTGCCCCAGGAGGAGGTGAGGTTGATGACCCCCTTGGCGGGGTTCATGGTGGCATCTGGGAGTCCCCTTTAAGAAGGGGACCCCCAGATGCCTACCCTCCTCCCAGGAGAATGCCTTACCCATTTCCACAAAGGGTTAAATGAAATAAAAACAACAAAAAATAGTCATTTATTATTCTTAATTAACCAAAATACTTACCTGCACTTACCTGCACCTTTGAAGGAATCATCAAGCAAAATCAGCATCATTAAAACTGCTTACCTCCAGCAGTTCTTTAAGTAATTGTTTGCTGGATCGCAATCTCTGTTGCCGCCCAAATTTGTTCCTTTCTCTGCAAATCAGGCCTTTAACATCCCCGTGCCCCGGAAGTAATGCTCCCCACGCAGGCGCAGTAGCCATTTCCTTTATCTGGAACGCTGGCGCTGTTCAACACATAGCGTGCTTATGTACGTCTGCGCACACGTACTGTAGCCACTGGAAGTGTGTTTGAGCTTGCCGTCCTCACTCGAAAGCCAAACCCTCCGCTTCCACCTAACATCGTGTGTGCTCACTGCACAGCTTATCCGTGCATTCACGCAAAACCCGTTTTCACGCGAAAACGCGCTAAACCGTGTGAAAAGCCGTGCTAACAGCTGTGCTAACAGTTAGCACTGGTTTGTGAATCAAGCCCCATGTGTTCAAGTGTTCCGCATATAGTAAATGTGTACTGTACCTGCGTGGTGCAATTAGTTTCAGGTTGTGGGGGAGCCCGACCTCAAGGTCTGGTCCCTGACCGGAGCAAATAACGGCAAAACAAGCTGTTTTAAAAAGCAAGAGAGGACGCGATTCAGTAGAGAAAATGTGAGTAACACGCAGACATGCGTGATTGACCTAGCACTGATTGCTTGATGACTCCTTTACGAACTCCTTTCACGAACATTTGCGGTAAATTCCCACATCACTAAATATCAGCTCTACTTTGGAACTCCAGCTGTAGGTTGTTCTAAACTGCTACTTTGGAACTCCAGGCAGAATAGCTGGCCAGCTGCCCTCAATCCCTTCTCCTCCCAAACTTCTAAATCTTAAAGTGAACCCGAGATGAAAGGTATATGTAAGCTGCCATATTTATTTCTTTTTAAAGTGAACCTTAAGTCAGAACAAAAAATGAGTTTTACTCACCTGGGGCTTCTACCAGCCCCTGCAGCAGTCCTGTGCCCTTGCAGCCACTCACTAATCCTCTGGTCCCCCGCTGCCAGCTAGTTTCGTTTTTGCCAACAGGCTCATCAGGACTGGCCATGCGTAGCTTTTAATTGTAATTAGCGCTATTGCGGACTGCAACGCGTACAAAAATACGCAATAGCGCTAATTGCAGTCGGGAATGCGGAAAAAGCTACGCGTGACCACTCCTGACGGGCCTGTCGGCAAAAACGAAACTAGCTGGCAGTGGGGAACCAGAGGATTAGTGAGTGGCTGAGAGGGCACAGGACTGCTGCAGGGGGCTGGTAGAAGCCCCAGGTGAGTAAAACTTAATTTTTTTTCTGACTTAAGTGTCCCTTTAAGCAATACCAGTTTCCTGGCTTTCCTGATAATCCTCTGCCTCTAACACTTTCAGCCATATTTACTTTCAGTGTGTATGCGGCTTATAGAAGGGCAGCGGAAGACGGATGGGCTCTGGGACATAGGCCAGGCAATGTATAAATGCACATTACAGCACATTTACAGTTTATATTACACACATACACACACATTGTGGGAACACGCATTCGTCGCTAGTCCCAATATCGCTTGCCATTACTGCCGTGCACATAATCAAGCAAGTCGGCCTGACATCTTGTAGCATGTCCGACTAGTTAATGCTACCAATATTGGCCCGAAATTGGTCGAATTTTCAATCAGGCATGCATTGGTGGCACCGAATTGTATCCAATTCTGATAATAATAATAAAATCAGATGGTCGATTAGTTGCCATGTTGTCTGATGTATGGCCACCTTTAGGAGCAGACACATGAGCCCCACATTTTTCAGGCTCCATTTAACATTGGCAAAAAGACAAGGAAAGTCAATAAATATCACAGCACAAAAGAGGGCAATAAGGACATCAAGAAGCCCAGATTATTTACCATTTTTAGTACTTGCCACAGAACCTGGGGACAATAAGGAAGCAAGACTGATTTACCCCACAACCATCTTCAAAATTGTGAGGACAGATGTTATATCATCTCCAAATCTGATGCGCACCATCTTTGTGTAGTTGTGAAAACTATAAAAGAGGTTAAAGCGGATCCGAGATGAAAAACAAACTATAATAAGTAACTTGTCTATATATCTTATCTAAAGTTTAGATAGTTTACACAGCAAATCTAGCTGCAAACAGCTTCAATAGAATATGATTATTTCTTCCTGTGATACAATGACAGCAGCCATGTTGTTTGTAAACATTACACATAAGCAAGCTTATCTACATCTTCAGCACTCAGCCTGTGAAAAAAACAAAATACCCTCCTCCTCCCTCCTCCCCTCTGCCTCTGAAATCTCTGGCTAGTAATACCTCCCCCTCCTCCTGCCCAGACTGAGCTCCCATGAGCCCTTGCTACTGTCTGAAAATGCCAAGGCTCTCTGAAAAGCTATGGGCGAGGCTTGTTTAGTTTATAGTGAATTAGAGTATTAAAACAAAAACAAAAAAGTATTTGGCTTGAGGAATGCCCTATAAGCAATAGGAAAGGAATACAATTATGCAATGAGTAAAAGTTCATCTCGGATCCACTTATTATGAAGAAAACCTGTAGATTTCTGACTTGTGTGTGTCTTTTTTTTCCTAAGTTTTCACTCTTTGGGATTTTTTTTTTCAAAAGCACTCACTGAAATCAACTTGAGGGGGCTTATGCCAATGCTGACTTGTTGAAGGGAACCTAAACTGAGAATGATATAAATTTTTCCTTAAAATAATACCAGTTGCCTGACTTTCCTGCTGATCCTGTGTCTCTAATACTTTTAGCCACAGCCCCTCAACAAGTATGCAGATCAGGTGGTCTGATTGAAGTCAGACTGAATTAGCTACATGCTTGTTTCAGGTGTGAGATCCAGATACTACTGCAGCAAAGAGATCAGCAGGAGTGCCAAGCAACTGGTATTGTTTAAAAGGAAACATTTATATCCCTCTCAGTTAAGGTTCCCTTTAAGTGTGCTTTAAATGTTACAATTTACAAATTGCATTTGTCACGTGAAAGTTAGGGGGAATGTTAATGGGGGTGCTCTCTCCTTATGGACACACATCATGGGCACACCTTGTTAGTTTTGTATGCAATTCAAATTTGTATTCAAGATCTCAAAAATTTACAGGGTGAATAGAATTCACAAGTGATACAAGTAATACACAGAGGTATCTGGCAAATACATGAAAGACAATAACATTGGTGATACAAAATAAGTTGCAAAGATATACACTGAGCTCCTGGACACCAAACATTAAAAGGCTATAGAAAAATGTTTAAATAGCTTGATGTTTCTTTGACACAGCACCCATTTCTGTTAATATTGAGGTTGATCTTTTTAGATTTTAACAAACTTAGGTGTGCATCCTTTGTAATAATTGTTCTAGATGCTCTCTCCTTGCCAGCATTCAGTCTAAATCAGTGGGTTTATAAATGCTTTGTTTATTGTGAGACCATTGCCCATATGAAATTCACTTTTTCTCCTGAGTTTTCTCCTAGGTGATATTTTCACACCTTATCATAAAATGTCTTTTAAACCACCAAGCAAGAAAATACTCAAAATAATTTTGATAGTACTTTGTCATCAACTTTTGGGTACTCTTTTATCTGTAAAATGCTGAAAAGTTATTTTTGTAGAGAAGATGGAAATTATGACCTAGGAGATAAGGGCCCATGGCCCATATGCAATTCACTTTTTCACCTGAGTTATCTCCAAGTTGACATTTTCACACCTTGTCATAATATCCCTTTTAAGCTTCCAGCAAACACGAAAATACTCAAAATAATTTTCATAGTACTTTTTCTTTAATTTTTGGTACTTTTCAGATTACAAAATGCTGAAAAGTTATTTTAAAAAGAAGTTGAAAAAATATCTCCCAGGAGAAAACTCAGGTGATGAAGCTAATTGCATATGAGTCCATGTGTCTGCATTGCTTACCTGCATGAACATCTTAAAAAGTTATACCCATGAGCATCTCATTTCATTAGATGTGAGGTCACCCACCATATGCTTTCAAATATTACCCCATTTCAAAATATTGAAAATGGATGTGGCTCTTTTGTAGCAGACAGTTAGACACTCCTTGGACAAGAATTTAAACATATAGACAAAAAAAATGGATAGCACATTGTTTAGGATCTCGTGTCCAGGGTAGGAAAGTAGGGCTCCTTATTCTTGCATGCTACAGGCAAATGTTGAGTATGTTTGACATGACAATGTGGGCAGGCATTCAGACGTTATTGGTGGGTGGACCCTTTTCCCATATTCTGTAACCCAGTGTTATATTTATCACACATGATCTAAATTAGCGCCTCATTTAGTACACCTGTATGATGACCCAATTTTGCACATTGGATGAATTGAAATGCAACTGTATTGTGTATGAGTTTATATTTATGATATACTTGTGCTTATTTTAACGCATTACTTTGCACAAAATAGCACAAGGCACTTTATGTACACCTATTACCTTAACTTTATAGTTTATTGCACTTTATTTTGTGAAAGCAGTTTCAACTTTGAACCTGCTTTAATTGAACCGTGGAGGATATGTTCCTTCACTAGAATATTAATTATGAATTGCGGAAGAGGTCTATTACCTGGTTTTAAAATAGTTGTATTTGTTTTAAATGAAATAATAAGGATGTACTGTTGAAATATCTAATAGGTGGCACAGTTAATTTTTTTCTTTTTCAAAGGACAGTAAACAATTGACAGTGCTCCTAGGCTGCAAATTAAATGAAACCAACAGAGGTGTTGCAACGTAACGTGCAGTGCACAAAGATTTGCATTGAATGCATATTGTCAATATTGTGGAAATACTGAAGCCCAAACCAGGAGTAAAAGTGAAATAATGTAAATGTTTATTTACAAAGTGCAGGATATATACAGGTGATGATGCAATTGGTTAATACAAGCGTATTCAACTAACTATACAAGTAGCAGTAGGATTGCAAACAACTGGTAATACAATTGCAGGCAAACGTCTCATGATCAGACAACCCAGTGATTATATATACAGTGTGCACACAATAAACCCCAGACCCTGTCTAACTAATCTAAATAACTAACTAATTCATATGTAATAAACTCACCTTCCAATCATGCCTTCAACGATTGCCGCACTTCTGGGTCCCAGCCGCCCGCTCTGCATAATGTTCCCGCTGCGAATCAGCGTTCACGTGGCATCACTGGTGGGTGAGTGCAGCGTTCTCTTCGGCCGCAATACTCCCTCCGCTGATGGCAGAGATAGTGTCAGCTGACGTCCAGCTCTACGACCAGCTCCTATATTTTGCACCTACAAGGCCTGGGTGTAACCGAAGTCGGGCAGGTGTTGTTTCCTAGCCTCCCGTTCAAGCGGGGATGCGCCACATAGGGTGAAGAAGGTGGTGTTAGATTGGGACATTGGGGCTGATCTGCTGGTGAACAATCTGCCAGGCCTTACAATATGTATACACAAGATAATATACACTCAGGCATAGGACATAATACAGCAGGTAGTTGGTTAGTAATACAAGCCAAGATCAGGTACCAGGAAGTCATAAAACTGAAACGATAAACAAGCGAATGGTCAAGCAATGCAAAAGTCACACATTAAGGAATCAGGCAAATGAGAATCATATATGGTAACAGATAAACAGGAATCAAATATTAATTAACAAGAAACAAGGATCAAATTTCAAATAACAAGGAATCAGGAAAATGACCAGAACACAGGCTCTAGTGCTATCCACATCAATGAACTGGCAAAGGTCAACTGCAGTAGCCTGACTTAGCGTATATATTATGCAGAATGGTCATGTGACATCTTCCAAGGCTGCAGAGACACAGTTCTAGAGTACAGACACCTCTGCTGGTGGGCAGAGGGAACTTCATGAAGATTACAAAATGTTCTTGAAGAGAGAGGGGACATCTGCTGGTGAACAAAGAAAACCATGCAAGCAGTTCACAAATGACACCAGCAGGAACAAATCGTGGCAGGTGTGCAGATCCCCCAAGTCACTAAAATACACACCTTGAATACAAATCATATGCAAATGTAAATATGGTATCTATATATTTTGCATATGATTTGTATTGAAGGTGTGTATTTTAGTCCCTATGGGATCTGCACACCCCTGTTGGTTTCATTTCATTTGCAGCCTAGGAGCGCTGTCAATTGTTTGCTGTCCTTTGGAAAAGAAAAATGTGTATACCATTAAGGACTAGCAGCACCATTTAAGAAATACGTTTTTACAGTTAGGCCAGTGGTTAGGCCGTGGAAGAGTTTAGTAGGGAATAATTTCTGCCCATATTATTTTTGCTAAAACTAACAACCTTCTTTGCTGTACCCGTTTTGATTGCAAGTTGTGTAATTTGCCCATTTTTCGAGCTCTGCACATCTATGCAGGTAGTTAATTCGGGTGTAATTTCCGGAAGCGCTACCAATGTCTCCTGCTGTACAAAACAGGTGCAGTTAATTTGCCCATTCTTTTCTCTGTGTGTTAAAAT